>NC_079914.1:128979-228818 GCF_024868665.1 Triplophysa rosa
AGCCTTAATGCACGTCATTGTGAAGGGCTGTGACTCTCATACACTCTACTGTTGGTTAAAGCTATATAACTCCTTACTTAGGCTTATAATGACCCTTAATAGACTTTGTCCATCATTTACCTATAAGGGCCCCATAAGATAAGTTACGACTGAGACTTCCTGTGGTCACAGGAAGTCCCACACGTAACACTTTTGGCGCGGCTCCCATAGGTAGCTAATGGACACACCATTTTTAAGCTTCTGGAGCACATCTATGAGCCTTAATGCACGTCATTGTGAAGGGCTGTGACTCTCATACACTCTACTGTTGGTTAAAGCTATATATCTCCCTACTCCCTACAGAGTCCTTAGGTTTTATGTGAGAAAACCATGAGTTGTTTGTTTTTACTTCTCATGTGTTGAGTAACAGGCCGTTTAAGCGTGTGTCACACAGCCGCTGGGCTCAAATGAGGCAGTCAGCTCCGAGACGGGGTACCCCGGGGCATTGGGTGGTGTCCGGGTCTTCGGGCAGGCTTCGGGGGCGTCAGGCAGGCCTCCCTCAAGTTTAGGCTGCAAGGGGGATGCGCAGGCGTTCTGTGGATGGAGGTGTGGCCAGCGGGAAACCCCGCCCAAAATAGGTTACAAGGGGCACGCGTAGGCTTCTCGTGTCCGGAGCCGGCCCGTAGGCTGCAAGGGGGTTGCTTAGGTGCTCTTCGGGAGGCCCGGTCGCAACCTGATCTGCGCGCGTGGCTTAGGCTGGGACAGTACGTCGAGTCGCCCCCTCGTGGTTCTGCCCAAGAGAGCGCCTAACCCTTCATTCCGTGACTCTAAAATTAGGCACTTTGGGCATTTTTCTGGGGTCCCCCGGGCGTCGCCGCCGCCCCATGACGCTTCCGTTCGATCGCGGGTGCTCTCCCCTTCGTTTCGGCACCGCCGGGAGACCTGGGAAAATTTTGGGGTCGTCGGCGCGCAGCGTCCATAACTAGCCGTACGGCGCGTGTCAACTAAGTTACACAATACGTTTGATGGCCTTAGGCATGATAATGGAATCGTCACAAACAGTTGATCTGTTTGTTTACACAAAGGTAGTAAAACAATTCACTGAAGACAGTTTATGTAATATCTTTACTAGATTGCAAGAGGGCTTGGAAACATTGGGGGTGCTACGGGCACTACAAAAAGACACTGCCATGTGGAACTTGTTTGTTCGAGGTCCCCCTGCCCCGCTGACAGCACAGCAAATCACGAACCTGTTTAAGGTCACTTACTCCGAGCGAGGGAGTTCTCGACAGTTGGAGGAGGAGCGAGCAGTTGGCCAGTGGAGAGACTGGCTCATCGACATAGAGGGTATGCACACTTTATTAAATACAATTGAAAAATGTAAACTGACAACATAAACACAAGTGGTCCACTTCAAAAATTAACACATTGTCTGCAAGTACTCCGGCTGGAGTACCGGCTGGGAGGCCGGCTGGACACCGGACTGGTCGCCGGCTGGACACCGGACTCGAGAGATGGCTGTGTCACTGGCAGGAAGGCCGGCTGCATCACCGGCTGAAGCGCCGGCTGTGTCACCAGCTGGAGAATCGACAGCTGCGCCGGACTGGTCGCCGGCTGGACACCAGACTGGAGAGAGGGACAATGCGACCACCTCTTAGACTTCTTCTTCTTGGACCGGCTCCAGAGAAGCGGTGGATGGCCCTACCAACTTCGTACCGGAGGCATCAGAAGGGGAGTCCGATGATTCCCTCCGTCCGTGTTTACTCCGGCGACTAGCTGGAGATGGAGAGGTCGCGGAAGGTTCGGCGATGCCGAGGACCCCGAGCTGCAAGGCACGACCCTCTGAGATGGTGTCCAGTGGAGACGGGTAGCTGGGTTTGCCTGAGACCCTGGACCCCGTGTGACTCGAAGCGTGCTGCCACACGACGTCGAAGTCCAGCGGTCTCAGCTTCCTCTGGTGATAGAGGGTCCCTGAGGCCGCGGTTAAATAACACCACCAGTTCCTCCTCTCCGAATGCCCCATTCCCTGCAGCACTGAGGAAATCCTCCATGTAATCCTCAATATGGGCTGGAAGGAACCCAGCAGGCATGTACACTCACACTGGACGGTCCCGCCAGACTCATCACCCCGGCGACATTCGCCAGGGGGACGAGTCTGGCGGGACCGTCCAGTGTGAGTGAACATGCGTGCTGGGTTCCTTCTTGGTCGGTTCATTCTGTTACAAAATGGTCAGGCAGAACCCAGATGCAGGCAGGCGATGAAGGGGTTAACTCAAAAATGATTTATTTAAACAAAAACAAAACAAACAACCCACGGTGGGGTAACAAAAACATATAAACAAAAGACTTTTCAAAAGACAAACCAAAACTTCCCTCAAGGGGGGCAAAACGAGAACTAAGAGATATACTAAATCAAACTCACAAAACAGGCAAGGTATTTGCAAGACAAGGCAGAAGAACGAGAACTTCACTGAAGAACGAGAACTTCACCAACGAACGACGAGCAGGGAACATAGAACAAAGAAACCGACAAAAACTAGAGACTGAGGGGAACATTAAATAGGGAAACACTCACAGAGGATAATTACAAAAGGGAAGTGAGGCCAGGTGACCGGGATTAACAATAATGGCGAGACTACGGGAAACAGGAGGGCGGGGCTAAGAGACGGGACAGGAGGACACGTGGCACAAAGTAAACAAAAGCCACGCGTCTCAACACAAAACAGCCGCAGGACATGGTTTTGTCACGACCCTGTCCACAGAGTTAAAGAACTCAAAAACAGGAAGGACAGAGTCCTGACAGTACATGCGCGACGTTAGAGTCACGCGTCTCTTGTGACTACGTACTTATCTACGACGTTAGAGCCACGTGTCTGGCGGTGTAATTGTCCGCGACGTTAGAGTCACGAGTCAGTTGTGGCGACGTACCCCTCCGCTCACGTCAAAGTACACGACTGTCTCCTTCGGTAGGTAATCCATGGCACTATCCATCACTCATAGTAGCTAACTTGCGATGACAGGACACAGTATCTGCTGCAGAAGATTTTTTTAAAAAGTTGAACACTTCGTTATAGTACAAGTTTTGGATTTAGATCGAGTCAGATCCAACGATTCCGAATCGGCCTATCAGAATTTTGAGTGCTGCTCTATTCCGCTGTGTAACCCCTAGTTCACCCCTAGTTCACACTGCACGCATGAGCAGAGCGAGAGCAGCGCCGTCAGTGTAACTACATCATCACTGCACCTGCAGATTCGCGAGGGTATTCACACAGGAAGCGTTTGTATAGCGTGACCGCAGCTGCATCGAATGTGCAAGGTAAGCAAGCCAACCACATAGCATACATTCGTTCCCTAAGTTTAAACATTTGTAAACGTGATACTCTTAAAATTCTGTTACCAAGGGTACAAGACCCATGTACAGTATATTGGTAAACAATATGGTCAAACAAAACAGATCGCCATTATATAATTTTCTTACCATCTGCAAAAATAGCAGAAGCTATTTCAACCCAGGCTTTTTCCTTTGAATATATGTCTTTGTAATATTTACTACAAGGATCATAAAGCATTTTGTGCTTCTCAACCTCAACGATCAGCCTTGTGTCGTCCATTGTGGTACAAGAATGAGGTATGACACGATCACCTTTTATAACGAGCTCCTCGGAAAGCTGGCCACAAACTCAGGTTTGATTGGGTACTGCTAGAGCCGCTTTATAGCTAGTTAACTGACGTGATTTTATAAACCATGCTTCCACCCAAACGGAATAATTAAAAACAAATGAAGGGGTACATCAAATATAAATGTTTTTTTAACATACTCCTAGTCTTGCAAAAAAAAAAACACAACAGGCTTGCTTATTCTGTGCATTCTGAGCACTTTTATTGTGCAACAATTTATATTTGTCCATCTAAAGTGTGCTGTCACTTTAACTGAGCTTGAGCTGCGCAGCAAAAATAGACTCGGCGCCGAAACCATCGCACCAGTGCTGCTCACGCGACGCTCCTGCTTGACGCTGACGCGCTGCTCCTGCTCCCGGTATGAAAGCACTCATTTGATAACATGCACGCCGAAAAAAATACGCGCTGCTCTCGCTCTGCTCACGCGTGCAGTGTGAACTAGGGGTAAACCGTCAAAACAACTTGCAACGGATTTAAGGCTTAAACTATACCTTTTCATACATGCTTTCCCTGAGATCACATCCCATAACCTCTAGAGTCATTCGTTAGAACTACAGAAAATAGTGTGATAATGTGGCATTACACTAATTACAAAAGTTTGTCTCTTGTTTCTGTTAGTAAACTAACACAAAGTCAGAGGAGAGAAAGGTCACATGTAAATGTGCTCAGTTTATTAGTACTTGTAAAGTTTGTTAAGAGAGCATACTGTAGAAAACTGTCGCTGTTAGATCTCAGAACAGTGCTGGATTTGTAACAACAAGCTATATTGTTCCTGGTTTTCATTTAAAAAGGAAAGCATGATAAAGCATGATATTATTGGAAATTTTTTCCATGGTTTAATGTGAATGACACCTCTGTAAAAGTCTACGAAAGATGCTCTTTTAATGTCAAAGACCTTCCTCAATGCCCAAAGTTTTATTGAGGCGCTGACCGAGACCCTATTGGAAAGCGAAAAGAAAGAAATATCTTGGTGAACACACACAAACACACAGGAGAGAGCCATTATCATGAGGGTCTCTGTTGTGTTTGAGGGCTCCTGTAAGACATTGCACATGTCTCCTCATCAGACGGTGGCAAACATCAAAAACATGATTCAGGTATTCAGTTTCTTTAAAAAATATATATATTTTTAATTAAGACATTTAAATAAAAACTTTTTTACTTTGCATACAGTATATGGGCACAGGTGCAGTTACACTGTGGATTGTATCAAACACTGTATCATGGAATTTGATGGTTTTTATTTAAACAGCAGAGCTTCTACATGCTGCTGTCAGGTGTTGATCAGGTGCAGTGTGTGTTGGAGGTGAGGTACGCTTGAGCCGCCCTGCAGGACAGCTGGTGTGTGGCAGATATAGGCATTACCACAGGGAGCCGCATTCACTGTCAGCTGAAGGTACCGCAGTCATTTATGTGTTTAAGCTGTTTTCAGAAGGCCTATGCTATGGTTTTTAATATCTGGCACAAAGTGAACAAATGTAAACAAATAGAAGATAAAATGAGCATATGTTTCTATAAAGTGCATATATGATTTTCAAGCTAAGTTGAACCATTTACTTTTTCAAATTTCACATTATATTATTATTATATTATACATACACGAATATAGTCTCAGGCCTCTAAAGTTCTGATCATGCTTTTGATTTACAAACTGTTTAGAAAAACACTGTAGCATAAACTGTACACAATATACTGCTTGGCTGATCTTAAATCTCATTGATTCTTTACCATGGAAATGAAAAGTCTTTTAAAGTTAAAGCTTCATTTAGTTTAGATCTGCCTCAATGTTACTCATTGTTTAAACATACTGTAAATATGTTAGATTAAATGTTTATTGCTAGAAAATAATTCAGTTATCCAGGATTTTCATTTGTATTCAGAAATAGCTACATTTTTGCTAATACGGCTGCAAAAATAGCAAAGTAAAAATGAAAAATGTCTCATATATTTTTTCCAAGTTTCAGGTGATATTTTGTAAGCTGTTGTAGTTATGAAGTGTCACCACTGGATGGCAAATGTGTTCTTGATCGGAAAATCTTGGTTGTCTATTTGTTCTGTGTCCACAGGAAGTGCAGAAGGTTGTTCTTCGTGTGTTTAGTGCAATAACTAAAGAAACATTTCCCCTCTCGGGAGCAGTGATTGTTTTGAGCTCCTGCAGTGTGTCCACACTGATGTCTCTCGTGTCCCTGAAGCTCGGTGTCCCAGTCAGTGCCTTCAGACTGTTTACTGTCACCCGCTGTCCTCTGTATGACTGTAACCTGCTCTGTGACTATCACCTGACACCTGGTAAAAAACATTTGAAAAAACTTCATACAAGACTGATACACACACAACACAGACACTCTCAGATATAGCACAGTGAATGACAGGATGTTGTCAGGGTGTTTAATTGAGTTGCTTTTGATCACATTGCTGTTGGGTAATCTAGGTGTACTTAAAGTGATAGTTCACCCCAAAATGACATTTCTGTCATCATTTACTCACCCTCTTGTAATTTCAAACCTTTTGACTTTCTTCCGCAGTAGACAAAAGAAGATTGTAGTGGGTTCGCTATGGTAAGGAAGGAAGAGGACGAGGTTGGCGGGACTGACACAAGCTTTATTGTTTTGCCACACGAGAAATCAAAAGTCCATTCATACAACATATAAATCCACAGCTTTTCCTTCAGCCCAGTTCGAGAAGATAATAATCCAGCAAAGTCCTTCTTTCTCTACTGAGAGGTTTGTGGTCGTGGCAGTTCATGTTCAGTCCGTCTCTCTCTCCCCGTTGTGCATCTCTTGGGTCTTTATATATCGTCTCCCCGCGCCCTCACTTTTGTTAGAGACACAGGTGTTGGTTGTTTGCATTTACTCCACTCACTTACCGCTTGTCTCCTGGCTCTCTCTCCTGCCACAGACCTCGCTAAACCACGCCCCCCTCGCCACATACCCCCACCGCCCGACTCAGGCCGGGGAGCCGTCCGGCCTACAGCCCCCCCCATTCCTAGAGAGGAAGTCGGCTACAACCATTCGTGCACCCGGCCTGTGGACCACCTGGAACTTAAAAGGCTGTAGAGCCAGATACCAACGGGTGATCCTGGCGTTGGTATCTTTCATGCGGTGGAGCCACTGCAGGGGAGCGTGGTCCGAACAGAGGGTGAATTCCCGGCCCAGGAGGTAGAATCTAAGGGTGAGAACGGCCCATCTGATGGCCAAACATTCTTTTTTGATGGTGCTGTACTTAGTCTCTCTCTTTGAGAGCTTGCGGCTAATGTACAGCACCGGCCGTTCCTCACCCCCCACCTCCTGTGCCAGGACAGCACCCAGCCCTCTGTCCGACGCATCAGTCTGCAACAAGAAAGGGAGAGAAAAGTCAGGAGAGTGTAAGAGCGGCCCGCCACACAGGGCAGCCTTCACTTGGGAAAACGCCTGCTGGCACTGCTCCGTCCATTGGACCGGATCTGGTGCCTCCTTTTTAGTAAGATCAGTCAGCGGGCTGGTGAGGTCTGAATAGTTGGGCACAAAATGTCTGTAATATCCCGCCAATTTGGGGCCGCACTTGTCCGTGACCCAAGTGGAAGCCCAGATACCTAACCTCCACCCACGCACTTCTTCGGGTTGGCCGTGAGACCGGCCGCCTTCAGCGCTCCCAGGACCGCCCTCAAGTGTTGGATATGCCGCTGCCAGTCGTTGCTATAAATGATGATATCATCTAGATAAGCAGCGGCATATGCTGTATGGGGTCGGAGGGTACGGTCCATGAGGCGCTGAAAGGTGGCCGGCGCTCCGAACAAGCCGAACGGAAGTGTCACGAATTGGTGTAATCCGAACAGCGTGGTGAAGGCTGTTTTTTCCTTAGATAATGGCGATAGGGGGATCTGCCAGTACCCTTTCGCTAAGTCCAATGTCGAATAAAAACGAGCCGTGCCTAGCCGGTCCAGTAATTCGTCAACCCGTGGCATTGGATAGGCATCGAACTTCGATACCGCTTTCACTTTGCGGTAATCCACACAGAACCTGACCGAGCCGTCCGTCTTGGGAACCAAAACTATCGGGCTCGACCAGTCACTGCTGGATTCTTCTATTACCCCCATCTCAAGCATTGCCGCTAATTCCGTTTGAACCACATTTTTCTTGTGCTCAGGTAAACGATAGGGCCGGCTACGAACTACTATGCCCGACACCGTCTCGATATGGTGCTGAATGAGTTTCGTGCGTCCAGGTAGGGTCGAGAACACGTCTGCGAATTCCGCCTGCAACCTGGCTATGTCCGTGAGCTGGGAGGGTGAGAGATGATCTCCTCCCGGAGCCAGAGCGAGTGATTGTGGTTTTATATTCGCTTCTGGTCCCAGATCATCCTCTCCACTAATTACCGTCGCCAGCATCACTGGTTTCACCTCCTGCATTTTTTAAGGAGATTGAGGTGGTAAATTTGACGTGCCCCGCTCCTATCTGACCGTATTACTTCATAATCAAGATCTCCCACTTGCCTTGTGACCTTAACGGCCCTTGCCACTTCGCTAGTAATTTGGAACTCGAGGTGGGGAGTAATACAAGCACTTTTTCTCCCGGTGAAAATTTCCGGAGGTTGGTTCCCCTGTTATACAGCCGGCTCTGTTTATCCTGGGCCTGTAACAAATTCTTTATAGATAGCCGCCTCAGTGTATGGAGTTTTGTTGAATTTCGTTCTTGCTGTTGGAGGGTCCGTCCTCCCAAGTCTCTCTCAGGACGTCCAAAACCCCTCGGGGCTGGCGTCCAAAGAGAAGCTCAAAGGGGGAAAACGTCTTGGTTACAAATGTAACCTCGGTTCCCTGATGGAGGGAACGAGACGTTGTGTCGAACCGACAGAATGGGGTTTGTCTTGAGAACCTATCATCTTCTGAGCATTTAGAAAAGGCCAATGAAAATTGGCGAATGAAATTTGCATGCCAGGCTCCTCCCCGGATGTCCGGGTATAAGAGGGAAGCCGGCGTGCTCATTCATTCACCTTTGGTCTGAGGAGCCTAAAGCATCCTCCCCTGACCGCTGGGGTGGGCGGCCAGTGTTGTGGCATGAGGGACACAACGTCTCGTTCCCTCCATCAGGGAACCGAGGTTACATCCGTAACCAAGACGTTCCCTTTCTGTCGGTCTCTCGACGTTGTGTCGAACCGACAGAATGGGGTTCCTATGGAAAACGCCACAGCACTGAGCCGCGTCACAATCTCTGCGGAGCGACGTTGACTGGCCTGGGCGAGTCAGACGAACACGCTAACGCGAAATTATGACCTTCCAGTGGAGAGGAAGGGGGACCCAGAGCTTTCCACAAAAAGTTGGGAAGCCCCCTAACGCCGGCCGTCACGGGCGGAGGCCTAATTCTCTAAATGGCGAGAAGCCGCCCGGCACCGTACGGGCCACTGGGTAAGCATTATTCCCCCTGGGGGAAAAACGCTGCAGAGGCCACTACCTACCGTAGGGAGGAATTAGTGGAGACACCACATGGTCTCACCATCAGGGGAGAACTCATGGGAGGAATGTGCGGACTGCAGGAGTTAACCGCAAGGTGGGAGTCCACCTGGGGAGGTCATGGGTTGCCAAGGTGGGAACCATTCATGAGGATACATCAGACGGAACAGCCCACGGAGGGGGGGTTACCACGTCTGGAGCACTAGGTCCGGTTAGAGCTATGTGGGAGATAACTCAACTGTTCCCCGGCCTAAGGGGGCAGGGCTGCTCTGCCCAGCCTGTCCCCTGGAAGGGTGCTTAGTGATGGATGGAATGCCTGTTCTTTACCCGAGGGGAAAGAAGTGAGGCGGGATCGCCACTGCTCCCCCCGGAGGGGGAAGGGCTTCCGCAGGCGTACGCCCTACCGGCTGCCGGTCCCACACCTTGCCAGGATGCGGGCTGACACCGGTTCCGCGCGTAGGTATTAGAACCTCACGGAGTTGTTAGGCATAGCCCAACCCGCAGCTCTGCAGATGTCTGCCAGAGAGGCGCCCTGAGCCAGTGCCCACGAGGGGTGTGCCTCACCCCCAACGGGCAGGGGCAAAATGAGATCGGTATGCCCTAACGAGGGCATCCACGATCCAGTGCGCCAGCCTCTGTTTGGAGACAGCCCTTCTGCTGACCTCCGAAACAGACAAAGAGCTGCTCAGAGCTTCTGGGCTCTGCGTGCGGTCCAAGTAGAGGCGCCGTGCGCGTACTGGACACAACACGGATAGGTTGGGTCTTCCTCCCCGGTGGGGAGCGCCTGCAGGTTCACCACCTGGTCTCTCGGGAGAGTGGTGGGAACTTTGGGCACGTAGCCGGGGCGGGGTCTCAAGATAACGTGAGAATCCCGGCCCCGAGTTCTAGGCAATCTGTGGACACGGAGGGTGCTTGTAGATCCCCTACCCTCTTGGAGGTGAGCGCCATGCGGAAAGCCGTCTTTATCAAGACTGAGAAAGAGCGGCAACCCCGAGAGGCTCGAAGGGGGCGGGGCCTCTTGAGGCCCGCCACCTAGGTCGCAAGAGGGTACGGAGCGCGGGTAAGGTGGTCACCCTCTCGCGCCCCTTAGGAACCTAATGACCAGGTCGTGCTGTCCCAGAGGCTACCCAGCACTTGGGTCATGATGAGCGGCCGTAGCGGCTACATACATTCCCAGTGTGGAGGGGGAGAGGTTACTCCCCCGTCTCTCTTGAGGACGGGACAGCTCGTACCCGACCGAGCAACTCCGCGGGTCTTCTCGCCGAGAAGAGCACCAGGACGAGAAGAGGCGCCACCTATGGGCGTATAGCCGCCCAGTGGCCGAAGCCCTAGCCTGAGTGACGTCCCAACCGGACCGGGGGTGGGTCACTCAGGATCTCCTCGTCCCGTCCAGACATGGAGACCAGGTTTTGCCTGGGATGCCGTAACGTGCCCCTTCCCCTGGGGAAGCTGTTCGCCAGGGGGAGCGGCCAGGGGGGAGTTGTTGTCAGAGCCTTAGCTCCGAGAACCAAGTCCTGGTTAGGCCAAAGGGGCGTAACTAGTACCACTTGATGCTCCTCTTCCCTGGCCTTGCACAGGACCTGTGCAATGAGGCTCACTGGGGGGAAGCGTACTTCCGCTTGTCCCGCGGCCAGCTGTGCGCAAGGGCATCCGTGCCGAGGGTACCTCGGACAGGGAGTACCCAAGCGGACAATGGGAGGAGTTCGGGGAGGCAACAGGACCACCTGTGCCTGGCCAAACTGCCCCCAAATGAGCCGGCTGCGCGGGGAGGGAGTCGCCACTCTCCGCAAGGCGTCGACTGACGAGAGAGCACATCGGCTGTCTGGTTCAGGACGCCTGGGATGTGTGTGGCTCGCAGGGAGCTGATCACCTGCTGACTCCAGAGGAGGAGGCGTCGGGCGAGTCATGTTAGCTGCTGTGAGTGAAAGAATACGCCACAGCAGCTGTGCTGTCCGACCGGACCAGCACGTTGCTGCCCTGCACGAGAGGTAGTAGCCTCCTCAATGCAAGTAGCACAACCAACAACTCTAGGCAGTTGAAATGCCAACGCAGGCGGGGGCCCGTCCACCGCCCCGACACTGCTTGCCCGTTTGCACACGGCACCCCGTCCCCAAGAAGGTCATGGAGACCAGGGGGTTAGGGTGTGTCGGCAGAAAGCGTGTGACCATACGCCTGCTGCCGGTGTGCCACGCTCTCCAAGGAACTTGACTCTGTAGCCAGTGTTGGAGCGGTCGTATGTGCATCGACCCGAGGGGGACCACCCCCGCCGAGGATGCCATGTATCCCAGGAGCCTCTGAAATTGTTTCAGGGGGACCGCTGACTGTCTGAAAGCTTCAGGCAGTTCAACACTGATCGGGTGCGCTCTGTAGTCAGTCGCACTGCCTCTGGGAGGCCGCGTGGGTGCGGGCTTCCTCGTCGCGGGTCTCGCGCCCCCCGCGGGGGGTGAGCAGGGCCGCTCATGAGGACAGAGTCAAGTTCCCTACCGAGAAAGAGGACGCTCTGCACCGGGGAGAGCTTGCTCTTCTCAGTTGACCTGTAGCCCCACCGATCTAGGTGCCGGAGCACCAGGTCCTTGTGTGAACACAACAGATCTCGAGAGTGCGCCAAACTGAGCCAGTTGTCGAGATAGTTTAGTACCCACACACCAGCCGGAAGGGCGGCTTCCAAGACCTTCGTAAAGACTCGTGGAGACAGGGACAGACCGAAGGGGAGGACCCTGTACTGATATGCCCGTCCCTCGAACACGAACCGTCGGAAAGGCCGATGTCGAGGGAGGAACGAGACATGAAGTACGCGTCCTTCAGGTCGATTGCCATGAACCAGTCCTGACACCTGACGGACGTCAGGATGCGCTTCTGCGTGATCAACCTGAAAGGCAGCTACTGTGTAGGTGCCTGTTCAGAACACACAGACCCAAGATAGGGCGCAACCCCCCGCCTTTCTTGGGGATAATGAAGTACAGGATGTAAAACCCGCTGAACATCTCGGCTGGTGAGACGGGCTCGATCACTCCCTTCACCAGAAGGGTGGCGGCCTCGGCCCGAAGTACGGGAACATCCTAACCTCTGACTGAGGTAATCGGATGCTGAACTTGGCGGGCGTGAGGCGACTGGATCGCGTAGCCGAGACGGATCGTCTTCCCTAGCCAGCCTGACAGTCTGGGAAGCCGGACAGGCTCCCAGAAATGAGACGGGGACTAAAGGCACGATATTTTTCATCGTCCCCCCGGGGGGTGGTTCGATGGCTAGCAGTACGGATTCCGTGCTGGGGGAGATCCCCCGTGGAGGAGATCGGCTCTGCTGTTTTTCCTGCCTGGCGACTGCGCAGCTCAACGCACTGTCTGACTGAGAGTGCTGAGGGCTGGTGCTTATACTCGACAATGTGCTTCGCCATGACGCAACGTCGAGTTTGCCGTTCACCGTCGTGCAGAGGGTGGGAGCGGCTGTGATAACCCAGAGAGAGAGGAAACTCTCCCTAGAGAGTAAGTGGGCGCAAGCCCCCTGGAGGGGGCCAGCAGATGGAGAGACGGGGTAGGATCCGTCCCTATCCGACTTCCCAGCGATATGGCTGGGTTCGGGCCCAATGGTAGCCTCGATCCCCCTGAGGTCTTCCCATGAGGGCCGCTTCGCCGCGGCTGCTGATGGGGCGATGGTCTCCTCTTCGCTGTTGCCTCCAGGGGGGGCCGCCTGAGTGGGGGGCGCCAGAGCTGGAGGGCGTCGAAGAGGATCAGGGCTGCCGGGAAGCAGACAGTGCACGGGACTCGAAGGCCGAGGCGGCTGAGTCGCGGCACGGAGGACTGCTTCTTTACTGTCGAGAACCCTCCGGGGGAGGCCGCATGAGGGTCTCGCGCCCCCCCGACGGGCGGGGGGGTGAGCGGGGCCGCCGTTTCTCGACAGTAACACCAACCAGCCCCCCCCTTGCAAGACGGGTGCGTCGAGAAAGCGGACCTTCTCAGCATACTCATCTGCGCAAGGATCGGCCAGAGGAGTTTCTCATGGACCACAAGTGTGGACATCGTCCGACCCAGGGCCCGCGTGGTCACCTTGGTCACCCGTAGAGCGAGGTCGGTGGCGGCGCGGAGTTCCTGCATACACGCTGGGTCGGTCTTACCCTCGTGGAGCTCTCTCAACGCCCTGGCCTGGCAGGAGCCATAGAGTGGAGAGAGGAGGCAGCTTGGTCCGCAGCAATGTAAGCTCTCGACACCAGAGATGCCGAGACACCACATGCCTTGGACGGGAGTCTAGGTCGAGCCCCCCCCCAGGTGGCCGCCGCCTACGGGCACGAGCACCGCGGCGGCATACTCCACCTGGGGGACAACAACGTATCCTCCAGCTGTCTCAACCTCGAGGGAAGAGAGGGTGACTGAACTTTGTTTGACGTGAAACGTGCCGGAAAGGGGCGTTCATGGTCTTACCAAGTTCCTCATGCACTTCCGGAAAACACGGCACTGGGGGCGGGCGCGGCTTTGAGCCGCGCTCAAACCCGAGGCGCCATGTAACCAGCCACGAGGCCTGGGAAAGCATGGCTGACATTTTGACGTCCGCTTCTTCCTGGGCTCGACCCCCCGAGGGAGGGAGACCGCGGAATCGTCGGAGTTGGATGGCAGTATGTCACCCCCCGATGCTGCAAGAGACATCTCATCATCACGCATCGTGTCCGAATACGTGATTGAGGAATAAGATGGCGGACCGTCTCCTGGGGAATGGTCAGACGAGCGAGACGAGGTGCGAACGGTCCGTGAGCCAGTGGCTCGCGGATTATCGCTCACAGTAATCCTCATATCACCCTCGCTGCTTGCCGTAGCGGACGGCAGGGCCGTAGTCCTGCCGCCATGGAACGGGGAGCGAACGAGGTGGTGGCTGAGTCCCGTAGGAACACAGCCACCCGTGACGCAACGTCTGAATCGTCACCGCCCGCAGTGTGGGCAGGACGTATCCACAATGTCTGCCCCAGCGTACTGGAAGCAGGCATTGTGTCCGTCCCCCTCCTCGATGAGTGTGTTGCACCCGATTGAGGAATAAGACGGTGGACCGTCTCCTGGGGAACGGTCAGACGAGCGAGGCGAGGTGTGAACGGTCCGTGAGCCCGTGGCTGGCGGATTATCGCTCACAGTAATCCTCATATCACCCTCGCTGCTTGCCGTAGCGGACGGCAGGGCCGTAGTCCTGCCGCCACGGAACGGGGAGCAAACGAGGTGGTGGCTGAGTCCCGTGGGAACACAGCCACCTGTGACGCAACGTCTGAATTGTCACCACCCGCAGTGCGGGCAGGACGTATCCACAACGTCTGCCCCAGCGAACTGGAAGCAGGCATTGTGTCCGTCCCCCTCCTCGATGAGTGTGTTGCACCCATGAGAACAGCGGGACAAGCCACGCTGGAGAAATTTGCTCTTTTAGAAAAGGAAATTTGCTCGAACACCACCGGAACTACCGAGACGCCAAGGGGAGAGTCACTGCAGGAAGGGACCGTCCGCTGTCCACGTCGTAGATTCCAGCAGAAAGAATGATCACCAAGATCGTAGAGAAGCTCATCAGATGCGTAGGCTCTGAAGAACAAAAGGTGAATGAATGAGCACGCCGGCTTCCCTCTTATACCCGGACATCCGGGGAGGAGCCCGGCATGCAAATTTCATTCGCCAATTTTCATTGGCCTTTTCTAAATACTCAGAAGATGATAGGTTCTCAAGACAAACCCCATTCTGTCGGTTCGACACAATGTCAAGAGACCGACAGAAAGGGAACCTTGCGGGATCTCTCGCACAGCGAATAAGAGGGGTTCTAACCATTTATCTCAATATTTGGCGTCCTCGTGTACAAACTTACGAATCATGGTTTTTAACGTGCGATTAAACCGTTCTACCAGCCTGTCTGTTTGAGGGTGAAAGACGATGGTACGGACCGATTTAATGCCCAATAATTCATACAGCTCGCGTATCGTGCGCGACATGAACGCCGTGCCTTGATCCGTGAGGATCTCCCAGGGGATCCCCACGCGGGAGATGACGCGAAACAGTGCCTCCGCCATACTCTTAGCGGAGATGCTGTGGAGCGGCACTGCCTCGGGATATCGGGTTGCATAATCCACCAAGACTAATGCAAATCGATGTCCTCTCGCTGACCGCTCTAATGGCCTGATGAGGTCCATACCAATTCTATCGAAGGGGACCTGCATTAGCGGCATTGGGCGCAATGGCGCTTTTGGGGAGGCCGGAGGGTTTACCAGCTGACATTCACGGCACGAGGCGCACCACCTGCGTACGTTCTCGTGAATGCCCGGCCAAAAGAATCGGGCCATGACGCGATTTAGTGTCCTAAATGCCCCGCCATAGGATTACAATAAGCATTTCCCGGCGGCCCTGTGGTACTAACAACTGGGTTGTATCTTCCTTTGTTTGAGCGTCTTGGGTCACTCGATTGGGTCTTTTATAATTGCAAAATAAGGGTAGGAGCGCGGTCGGGCAGGCTGGAGAGGTTGACCGTCCACATACCGGACCTGTTCAAAGGCGAATTTGAGTGATTCGTCCCAGGACTGTTCCAGGGGGAAGTCATCGCGTTCCGAGAGGATTTGCCCCTCGGATCCGCTCGCTTCCCCTGAAACAGCCTCTCCTGCCTGCACGAGCGCGCCGACTCCCTGTGCCTCTGGGCCCCAAGTGACACCCGCACATATGCACCCCAATAATTCTGCGAATGCAGGCCAATTAGTTCCCAAGATTAGCGGGTGTCGGAGGTGTGGATTAACCGCTACCTCAACTCTATGCTTTTCTCCCCTGAATTGAATAATGGATGGAGGATATCTCACCACATCCCCGTGTACGCACCGTACCCGAACCATGCGGCTATTATCCAATGCCCCGGGCCGAACCAGGCTTTGATGGATGGAGGTCTGGTTACAACCGGAATCCACCAGAGCCGGGTATGTACCATCCATTCTGACCGGGGGCAGCCTGCGGCGTGTTGGGAACCCGGATCATCGTCCCGATCTCCATTACTGGGCACCGATCGACAAAATGGTCCGGGTCTCTGCATCGCCAACAGGCCGGCCCAGGCGTCTCCGCCATCCAGGTGGTGGGAAGTGGAGCACGGGAAGGGCGCGGAGAGAGGGTGGACCCATTGCCGTCCTGGAATCCCTAGGGCAGAGCGCGGTACCTGGTCGTGTAGTCCCCGGGCTGTGGGAACCGTCGACGAGGCGGCACTCGTGGCGGACCGGGTGGACGGGACCTGGGTGCAGGGACAGGACGAGGAGAGAGAGAGAGAGAAGAGGGGGAGAGAGAAACTGCCTCCGGAGAGGAGAGAGAGACAGCCGGGAGGTGTTCGCCAACCCCGGGGCACACCACCATCTGGCACTGGACCCACTCGGCCGTTCTCTTGGGAAGCCGAGCGATGAACTGCTCCAGCACCATGCGGTCGATGATGTCCTCGACGTCGCCTTTCCCAGCCAGCAGCCATTTGCGGCAGGAGTCTCAGAGCTGGTGGGCCATCACGAAGGGCCGGCCGGTTTCGCCCAGCCCCAGCGACCGAAATCGCTGACGATGCTCCTCCGGGCTACAGCCGACCCTCTGGAGGATGGCCCTCTTCAGGTCGTTGAAGACCAGGAGGTTCTGGACGGGCAGTGGCCGAGCCACCAGTTGCGCTTCCCCTGACAGCAACGGCAGGTGTCGCCTCGCCCAATCCTCCAGGGGCCAGCCGCTAGTCTCTGCTGTCTTCTTGAAGAGGTTCATCCTCTGGCCCCATCTTCGACAGCGGTAGGAACGCGGCGGTTGTCGCGGGTGCGGACGCCTCTGCCCGAACCCCCTGGTCCACCCAGCTCCAGAAGCTCTCGCGGTCCTCTTGCTGGGCCTGGAAGATAGTCTGGAAGCGGAGCTCGTGGTCACTCCGAAGGTCCAGCAGCGCCTGGTGTTGTTCGCGGTGGAGGACCGCGAGAGATGCGATGATGTCCGCAAACGGCGTGCCCGATGTTGCCTGCATGATGGCGGTGGCCCTCCTACTTCCTTCCCAGGTTTCGGCACCAGTGTAGCGGGTTCGCTATGGTAAGGAAGGAAGAGGACGAGGTTGGCGGGACTGACACGAGCTTTATTGCTTTGCCACATGAGAAATCAAAAGTCCATTCATACAACATATGAATCCACGGCTTTTCCTTCAGCCCGGTTCGAGAAGATAATAATCCAGCAAAGTCCTTCTTTCTCTACTGAGAGGTTTGTGGTCGTGGCAGTTCGTGTTCAGTCCGTCTCTCTCTCTCCCCGTTTTGCGTCTCTTGGGTCTTTTTTATATCGTCTCCCCGCGCCCTCACTGGAATGAGACACAGGTGTTGGTTGTTTGCATTTACTCCACTCACTTACCGCTCGTCTCCTGGCTCTCTCTCTCCTGCCGCAGACCTCGCTAAACCACACCCCCCTCGCCACAAAGATATTTTGAAGAAAGTTGGTAATCGAACGGCACTGGCCCCCATTCACTTCTATTTTATGGACACAAAACCAATGCAAGTGAATGGGTGCCAGTTAACAACATTCTTCAAAATATCTTCATTTGTATTCTGCGGAAGGAAGGAAGTCATACAGGTTTGAAATGACAAGAGGGTGAGTAAATGATGACAGAATTTGTATTTTTGGGTGAACTATCACTTTAAGGGCTGCTGGGTAGTTCTCTGTGGTTGTACATAGGAAATGTTAATCACAAAACTAGTAATATACTGTACACTGACAGAGTTCATTCTAAATTCATGGGAACTTTAGGAACAGCTATGAGCAATAGTTAAAGTGACGTTTATTTGTATACCACCTTTCACAATACACATATTGTTTCAGAGCAGCTTAAGAGAAAATCATTCTGGTTTCTATAAACAGGGCAGAATTTTATGATTGTAATGACAGAGACTTGGCAAACACTTCTGATGTCAGATTGTTTCACAGGGGACACTCATCTGGAGACATGGAATGGCTGGAATGAGTTTCTGAGAGCGTGTTTAAGAGGACACAAACACACACTTCAACTTCACCTTTTCCAGGAGAAGCCTATACTTAGGTCTGATAACACAGTGTTTGGTTTTAATGTAGTCATTGCTCCTAAACGTA
This sequence comes from Triplophysa rosa, assembly GCF_024868665.1. NCBI lineage: Eukaryota > Metazoa > Chordata > Actinopteri > Cypriniformes > Nemacheilidae > Triplophysa > Triplophysa rosa. The sequence goes on from NC_079914.1 coordinate 147,127, forward strand.
ACTCTTTACAGGGTTTGATGTGATTGCCGCAGGTTTCAGAAGCGCGTGGCTCTGTACATAGCGGCGGCGCACAGACACCTGGACATGGCCAGCTGGCTGATGGACACTGGAGTCAAAGCAGAGGATTTTGTTGGTGTCCATCCGTACCGCATGTGGTGCTATAAGACCGAGCATCTGGACTCTCTGAAGTGTCCTGTACACGCAGCCGCAGAGGCTGGACAGCTCCTCATTTTGAAGCTGTTTATCAGCCGTAGCGCTGAAAATCTGACCTGTCGTGATCCCAGTGACCAAAATGTACTGCGGATCGCAATAAAACATCGACACAGAGAGTGTGTCACTTATTTAGTTTCAAAACTTTGTACTACACTTAACTTTTCTGGGTGCTCCCTACCAATGAATATCTATCTTCAGATCAAGTTGTGGATACGCAAGGCACGACGACGACAAAGTCCGTTTGTAAGCAGAATAGGTGACGCAGTGCAGGTAGATGGCGTTCCCATGAAGAAGACCTCATTACATCCCAGATGTCGAGCTGTGAGAGGATGTGTGGAGGTCAAAAGATCACCCTGTGGCTTTGAGATGACATCACCTTTTGTGGGTTCTTCCTGTCTCTCACATCACCCCGCTGCTTCACCTTCTCATAATGCATCAGTAAAGCTGCCACAGCTGCATCCTCCCCACACTCCGAAGAGTAAGAGACGAGAGCAAAACGTCACCAGGAGCAGGGCATGTGGGAGGAAGAGCCCGGAGGAAATCCTGCCGGCTGAAAAAAGTCATGGTAAAAGTTCTACTGCCCCTCACCAGACGCTACATCAATACATCTCCTACAGCATCCAACATACCTCTGAAAACATTTCAACTGCTGTGCGCACCAACTTTCCGACAAAATGCCATTTGCTGCTTGAACATTGCTAGGTTGGTTAATGCAGTTATATACAGTTCGCTAAAAAACAACATTTCCCTCACATTGTGATTTCACATAAATAAGTGCAATCAAAAAAACATATAGAATCAAAAACCTTTTTGTTTCTCTCACAGCTCTTTCACAGAGAAGCCGTGGCTCCAGCAGCTCGCTGTAGCACAGACACTTGCCAGACGCAGCGTCCAAAGTCTTCTGAAAGATGAGATGAGACAAACCACCCAACAAAACACATTAAATACTTAACAGATAACACATAGCATCAACAATACAGCTTCTATCTTATTGTTCAGTTCAAATTTATATCAACACAAAAATATACACACAATTAATTATATTGTATTCATATTTCCTACTATTTAGATTTATTTTGTTTCACAAAGTTATGTAAAAAGATAAAGTCCAATCATATTGTTTCCTTGTCTGTGAATTAAAAATAATCTATTCAAATTGTGCTTTTCAGTTTGTGCTTTTTAAAAACATATTATTGAAATGAGATAACCAAGGGGCTATTCACGTTTATATATTTAAATTGAATTACTCAAATTATTTTACACATTGTATTTTATACAAATATTGTGTTGCGACTAAACAACTGATTCTAATTAAGCGGAACAATTGCAGTCGAGGCGTTTGTTTCAGTCGGACTTTATTTGACTGCACACCTCTCGATCATGTGACTGAAACAGCTACATTCTTTCAATTTTCACGCATTTTCTTTAATTAAAGCCTTCTTTCCGTGTGATGCTGTAGAACACAGTGTGTGGATATGTTGTTAGTTTTATCAGACGACCACAAAGATCATTTGTGTTTTTTATCTGAAGTTGATCATGCGGGTGAGTGACAGCGGCAAATCAAATCATAACATTTGTGTTCCTGTTTATTTCACATATTGCATGTGAATTGTAGCTGATTTATCTGCTGTTATTAATGTGTTATTAATTTCTGCTGTGATTGAGGGAATATCGACTGTAATGCTTTTTGTTACATATATTCACAATTAAAAAACATTACGGATGATACGCTGTGTTATTTTGTGGTTGTTAGTTGTTTCGGAATTTGGCAGAATCGCTGTGGAGTTTCTAAAAAAGGGTTCAAACTCTAAAATATATGAGGGGGCTGCACGTGAGTACACTACTTCGGGTATCTGTTTGTTTATTGACGTTTATGAGCTAATGTTGTTGGATGTTTATTGATTTTGTTATATGTGTTGTATAATGTTGTAGGAAAGCTGAATGTATCATCAGAGACTGTACAGCATGGTGTGGAAGGGTTGATGTATCTCCTCACTGAGAGCTCAAAACTGATGGTGTGTAGATGAACAAACAGTCATCATAACATCTGAAAGAGCTCATCGCTATAACTGTACCAATGACATGTGATCAGCGATTCTCCATTCATGCTCAAATTCAGGGTCAGGGTCAGAAGTTGTTATTTACAGCAGCAAAACACTGGTTTCACACACACTCTTTCCAGCTCGAATGAATGAATGAATGAATGCATGCATGCTCAGTGCTTGTACCATGATGGCTTAAACACATTTTAGAGTGCATGTTTCAAGTGTAATTGCATTAATTCTTACGAATCACCTGATGAATCGGTCATAAAACCTGTGGATAAAAATTACGTAAATGATGTGCGATGTACTGAAAAATGAGGCAAATCTTTAACCGATAAAACAATAAAGGACATACACGTCAGGAGACATAATTAGCGTACGATCACACAGAACGCGCTTTTCATGTTCGAAAACGCGAGGCGCGCTGCGCTGCTCTTTTAGTTGACTCTTCGAAAAGAGAAGCGCAGCGGTTTTTTTATGTTTCTAGGTAACCATCAAAACAGCTGTCCTGTCAGTCAAGGATTATAGCGCGAGCGCTGTAGTTCCTGTTAACTGTCTTATTATCAGAAACTTTAAAAAGGTACAAACAGAGGGCGTTTGCTCGGACCTTTCTCGGTTAACCAGTGTCAGCCAGCACAAGTTTCTCCTTCATCATTGCAGTCTCCGGACGTTTCAATCAACTGTAAAGTTCCGTCACCGTATCGGAAGGCCCGCCTCTCCACTCATTCGATTGGACAATGGAAAAAAGCACACATGACCTGAAGCGCTTTTCTGCTCCGAGTTGAGTTTTTTTCTACTTCGGGCGCTCCGCCTAAAACGCGAGGCGCCCGGCGCGCATAAGCAGCGCGCAAAACGCTCCCTGCCAACTGAAAACAAGACGCGTTCTGCCTGATCAGACCCTCTCACAGCAAAAGACGCGTTCTGTCTGATCAGACCCTCTCACAGCAAAAGAAGCGTTCTGTCTGATCAGACCCTATGCTATCTTCTACGTTCATATAGTATACACTAGGTATCAAGGTTATTTTAGTTTACAAAATTTTAACTTGGAAAACATTTCTGTTCATTGAAATCAAATAAAATATCAACATAAAAATGATTGTAAAAACTTAACTAAAGGAAAAACTGAAATGTTGGCACAAAAATAAAGTGAAATAAGTTTAAAGCACTAAAATTATAATCAAAAACGTATATAGCAACAGAAAAATAAACGAATAAATAAAAAATGGCAAAAGCAAATACCTTTTTTTACTTAAATTAACATAAAAACGAAACATCTAAAAATTAAAGCTAATTTTAAATATTAATAAAAATGAAATAAAAACTAGAAAAAAATTCCGCTAGGTACAGTGGCTTGCAAAAGTATTCATCCCCCTTCATTTTATTCACATTTTGTTATGCTGCTGCCTTATCTTAAACTACTTTACATGATTATGTTTTACATTAATCTACACTCCATGCACAATAATGACAAAACAAAAAACTAAAAAACAAAAATAAGTACATTGCATAAGTATTCATACCCTTTTCTGGGACACTTGAAATTTAGCTCAGAAGCATTAGTTTTGCTTGTTGATGTTTATACACTTCGAGTGGAGTTAACCTGTGCCAAATTCAATTGAATAAGCATGATTTGGAGTGGCACATACCTCTCTATAAAGGGTGCAACAGCTGAAAATGCATATCAAAGTAAAAACCAAGACATGAGGTCAAAAGAACTGCCAGTAGAGCTTTGAGACAGGATTGTATCAAGACACAGATCTGGAGAAGACTTCTGAAAAAAATCTGCTGTATTGAAGGTTCACAGAAACATGTAGCCTCCATTTATCCTCAGTGAAAGAGGTTTGGAACCACCAGATCTCTTACTTGAGCTGACCTCCTGTCCAAACTGAGCCATTGATGGAGAAGGGTCTTGGTTAGAGCGGTGACCAAGAAGCTGATGATTACTCTGGTTGAGCTCCATGATCATATATGGAGATGGGAGAAATTTACAGAAGGACAAACATCACTGCAACACTCCACCAATCTGGGCTTTATGGCTTAGTGGCCAGACTCAAGCCTTTGCTCAGTGAAGACACATGGAAACTTGAAATATGCAAAAACGTACTTCAATGAATCTTTCAAACTGTCAGAAACAAGATATTCTGGTCTGATGAATCTCAGATTCATGCATCATGTCTGGAGAAAAACAAGCACTGCTCAACACCTGTACAATACCATCTTAACAGTAAAGTGTAGTGGAAACAGCATCATGATGTGGGAGTGTTTTTCAGCTTCAGGGACTGTACACAAAATACGGAGATAATGGTCATGAAAACCTAGCCCAGAACATTCAGAACCTCGGACAGGGCAGAAGGTTCATTCTCCAACATGACAATGATCCTAAGCACACAACTAAAACAATGCAAGAGTGGCTTATGGACAACTCTGTCTATGTCCTTGAGTGGCCCAGCTAGTGCTTGAACCCAACTGAACATCTCTGTAGAAACCTGAAAATGTCTGTCTACTGATGATCTCCATCCAACCTGACAGAGTTTGAGTTTGAGAGGATCTGAGGAGAAGAATGACAGAAAATTGCCAAATGCAGATGCACTAAAAAAAAATGATTTTACGATACTGTTCACTTTATTGACTTTATTGTTCACATTGTGTTAAACGGACTAAAAACAGTAATGCTTTGGCTTAACTAAATGTTTACATTTTAAATTAACATGTTTCAGTTAAGTAGATCAAAATCATATTTGATGCTTGTTCAATTTAATAAAATAAATTAAGTTAACACAACATAAATTAATTTCGTTAGTGTTATTAACTAGGAACAGGATTTCCACTTCCCATCATGCTTTGCACAGGGCTGAATAGGGAGAGGAAAAGTTGCAATAAAATGTTATTTTATACATCTTTTATCAAAATGATGAAACAGGGATATTTGTTCATGTTTAATACTCTTTTATGTTTGTATTTAAAATAGTTTCTGGTATGTTAATGTTTTTTGGGGGTTACCATTGTGGTAAAGTGTAGAGCATGTGCTTGGGTTGAGGACCTGCTAAACAGATTTAAAATTGCTTTAATAAGAAAGCAAGTACTTGGGGTATGCCGAAAGTTTAACAACTCGGGCTAACTCCGAACAATAAAAGCTTAAGCTTATTTAGTGTGTTAAAAATAACAGCTAATGTCTTAACTTAAACTAACTTAATTCTATTATGGACAGTAGTTCCACATAATGGAAACATGCTATCTCTACTTAAATACTTTTAGTAGGATGAACTTATTTGATTTAAGTTATTTGGACATTATTTGGACATGGTTGTTTAAGTTTACTCGGTTCAGTTTAGTTCATCATACATTAAGTATTTGAGTACAGATAACATATTGCTGTTGTGTGGAAGCACTGTCCATAATTTAATTAAGTTCGTTTAAAGTATAATTTTTTCAGTGTGTGTAAAGCTTTTCACATCATACCCAAAAAGATTTGAGTCGGTAAAGGCGCTATAACCATTTTCTGAGTTGAGGGTATGAATACTTATGCAATGTACTTATTTTTGTTTTTTATTTTTAATAAATTTGCAAAGCTGTCAAAAATCAGTTTTTTGTTTTGTCATTATTGTGCATGGAGTGTAGATTAATGTAAAAAAAATAATAATTTAAAGTAGTTTAAGATAAGGCAGCAGCATAACAAAATGTGAATAAAATGAAGGGGGATGAATACTTTTGCAAGCCACTGTATAGTATAAGATATATATATAATTCTTTCGGTCTTATTTTAATCTTATTTGATGCTGTGTTTTATAGTATTGTTTATAAACTATAAAAATGTCATTTGTTGTGTTTCATTTTGGGCCTGTTGCCCAACCCTGGACCTGGAACTCATAGTTTGATATCTTGAATTCATGTTCAACCCTTGACACGGTGATGTTTGCATTGAAGGGCTGTCATTTGAGGTCACTTGGATATCAGTTAATCTGCTTCTTGGCAAAAAAAAACATGTACATCCACAATGAGAATACACATCTTCTTTGCGTTAAATGTTTGAAGGTCTTTTTATGTAATTTACAATGTGAAGATTTAGCTGCATCTTTTGAATGAAGACAGAGAAAGTGACTGTGTCATGTATTTATAGCTGATTTGTGAACTTACATGGATAGTCACTGCAACCGGCTTTGTGCTATAAAATAACATACAAACTGTTGTACTTTGTAAAGTTTTATGGTATAGAAGAATAATTTACCATGCAGGCTGGAAAAAGTAAATGGACAACTTATAAATCTTCCTTAAGCATTCAACAGAACAGATTTTGTTAATAATTAATGCAGAAAACAATCCAGGTAAAACTTTCCTGCAAGTGTACTATGAGTTACCATCCTCAGTTACTGTAGCTGTTGTCTTTAAACGTTTATAAGTTACTGTTAAAAATCAATTCCCCTGTGAGAGAGTCAATGGAATTGTTGTATGCACTTGACTGTAGCGCGGCTAGCACCTTATATCAATTTAACAAAGTTGTACATGTTTTCTAATTATTTAATCTATTTTACTGTCAATATTAAAACATTTCAATGTATATTGGAACAAAGCACATTACCCTCAATTTTTCCACACTGCTGTTTGTATTCTCCTGCTACTAATGTTTAGAAGAAATTCTGAGTATAAGTTATGCCTGAGAATATATCACTAAAAATGTATAGTTCAATACTGCATACTGCAACTGTGTCTCAAAAAACTAAAACTCTGATGCCCCAGATGTGAACACTGTTCATTAGCTAAACACAGATTTCTAGAAAGATTCTGTTTTTCCATATAATTCAAGGAAAGAGTACCCATAATGTTGAATGTGGAAAACACATACAGCAAGCATAAAAGTAATCCATGCGACTCCAGAAGCTGTAGGTGGTACTGTAGTATGCGTAGAGTAAGGGTTCATTTCTTGATCTCTGCAGATCTCTGAGGTGGATTTTCAGGACTCTGTGCTGGTGCTGGGATTCAGTGAAGAGCTCAATAAACTTCTCCTCCAGCTCTATCTGGAGAACAGAAAAGATATGCGACAGATCCTCAGTAATCTCAGTCCAAACCTCCCACATTACCACAACCTGGAGTGGCGGCTGGATGTTCAGGTATGACTAATTATGCTAGACACAGCTGTGAATAGTGTCATTTTTGAGTCATTTTATCATTTATCACTTTTTTTCTGGAGGTTCTATGGGCAAATTCTTTAAAATTAGAATATAAAACATAATTCAGTGTGGTAATTTAAAGGTGTGATTAACCTTGGCTTGTTTATTGTTTTATACTGTTGTATGAGGTCTACTTATGACGTTCGTGTGGTTCTTACATTCAAAAACAACAAAATCAATAAGTAATAGGCTATTTTCTACCCAGGTTTTGAGGCCGGCTTGACAAACGATCGGTTTATATGGATGTTCCGCCATGAAGACTTGGCAGTAAACGCCCACTGCTATGATTGAATAGCAGTTTGCGTAGTAAACTTAGTTGGAGCCTTCTGTGAATTTGGTTAGAGATGTAATGTTAGGTTACCATTCGCAAAGGATTAGTATTATCTGGGGACCTCGTGTGATTTATAAATTACCTCCCCACATCTGTATTTCATATGGCGCATTCGCGTGGGATAAATGAAGCCTGTGATTTGACTCAAATTTACTGACTTATTTCCTGGATGTGATGGCAAGGCTTTGCGTATAGTTTGTATAGCCTATATACTGTAGTTGTATGGTGTAATGATATCTGTAACTGTCAGCATTTGAGCCCTGTGATCGCGATCCGTACATAAGATGTCACGAGAGTTTCCATGATAAATATACAAACGGGAGACTGCCGGTAACTTATGGATATGACCCAGCACCCGAAATAATACTCGGGGCATATCAAGCGATCTCTAACAAAGCAATAGTGACGCATAGTACAAATATGTTGTACTCACATAAGATTGTGATTGGTTGTTATCAGGGGAATAACAGACATTAGAGAAATGATGAGAGACAGTAAACATGTCTGCACATTCTTGTTGATGGATATTCTGAAACTATATCTTTTGAATCAATCTGTGGAGCAGTGATTCAGAGCAGTTGTGTTTGCAGTTGGCCAGCAGGGCTCTACGGCATCAGGTGAAGCCCACGGTCACCCTGAAGCTTCACCTGGAGGACGATGGCATGCGCCGGGCACATGTACTGCAGACGGATCCTGCCACCTTGCAGCATCTCATACAGGAGATGGAGCGAGCGCTCGCTGACCTGAAGAGCAACCACTGCCGTCGCATCCTGCGCAACATCAAATAACATCAGCAAAGATAAACATTCTCATCACTCAACATTCACATTTGTTATGTGATTTATGACATTTGCTGTCATATTTACTCGTCCAGCCCTACATCAAATGATATTTGATTTATCATGAGCTGAAGGATGATCGGAGCATATGTTGTTTCTTTTGGAGAATTTATGCAGATGGCATGTTTTATTTGTGCCATAAGTATTATGTTGCCTTTCCTCCTTGTATTCTGTACATGCCCTTAAAACTATGTTTTTTATGCTGTATGTATTTTTGGAGCATATATACAGTATTATGACTGATTGATCATCAGTAATATTATTCTGTTGTAAATGTGTTTTACATTACATTGTTTAAGGTGGTCTGGTGTGTTAAACATGCAGAGCTAGAATGAAAATAATAAAAATTAGCCAAAATATTGAATAGATAAACACACAAAGGGCGGGAAATATGCAGAATCTAATACAGCCATCCATCAAAACTGCCGGAACATTTGAAGTGATCTCATTAGATGTGCTTTGTGCTACGGGTTGTATTTTGTCTTTTCCTGTAACATATGAACAGGATTTTTCAATCTTCAGCTCCACATTTATGCATTTATAAATAAATGATTTGGATGTATCTCATGTAATTTTCTGTAGTAATGTGATCAAGAGGCCAATTTCAGGGAAAATGTACTTTCGGAATAATGATTAATGATTTATTGTTAACGTTTAATCTACAAGTTAGCAAAGTCATCCATTTGAACTCTGCTTGGAATTACTGAGCGGTTTTTAGTGTAAATTTAACATTGCAGACATGTCTCCTCTGCAGCTGAATGTAATTTTCAATACTGCAGCTCTTACTTATATTGCTGATTTCTTGCGTTTAATTGTGGGAAACAGATGTTAACCATATTTAAGAAATTATTATAATTAAATTATGTGGCAGAATCACAATTTGCTTGGACTCTATAGGAAAGGTGAACTAAAACTGGACTAAAACTTCATTTAAAACGTAAATTCCTTTGTCAAAAAACAAATATTGTAAAATATTGTGGTGTGTATAAACATTTGTTGAACTTTTCAGTATAGGGACAAGACATTCAGGTGTGTCTTCAGTGTGAACAGGTGGGTTTCTCAGCTCGTCATGCTGCCGTGCTGATCTTCAGACACATCTAATGTGCATACAGCGGTGGCAACACGGCTTTAGGCAGCACACTGCCTTTCATTTTAATACAAAATCTTGTACAACTGCTTTACTGTTGGAAATATTGTAATCCCTTTCAGTGTTCACATACACAATGACTTATTATATGAGTCATTAGACTCATGAATGTAGATGTGAAGAAACACTACAGTAGGTGGACTGATTTGTCAAATGAATTTTGGGTGGATTGGATGTTTAACGGTCGGTTGATCCATATCTTTAAACTGATTGTATCCAATATAGCCCAACACTATCAAACATAAACAAGCTGTCAAAATCTGATGTTCGCTGTGAGAGAACATGTGTTAAAGGTATGGTTCACAAAAAAAATCTATCATGAATTACTTACTCCATAGTTATTTCAAATCTGTTTACAACACAGAGAAAGATATTTGGATGAATGCTTGTAACCAAACAGTTCTTGGAAACAATTGACTACCATATATATAGCAGGAAAAAATGACAATTGTAGTCAAAAGTGCCCCAGAACTGTTTGCTGTCCTACATTCTTCAAAATATCTTATTTTGTGTTCAACAGAACACAATAAATGTACAGTATTAAGTAATTTTTCCTACTATGATGGTAAATTGGGTCCAAGAACTATAAGCATTCTTCCAAATATCTTTCTCTGTTTTCATCAGAACAAAGACATTTACACATGTAACAACTCGAAGGTGAGTAAATGATGACAGAATTTTCATTTATGGGTGAACTATCCCTTTCACCCCCGATACATAGGCTACCTTAATAAAAGAATTACATTAAATATATCTACATTTTATTTAATAGATATTGAGTGAATTAACTATATTGGAGAATCTTGGATAAGAGTATATTAAGTCCAACCAACCAATAGCTGTCTATGTTTTATGTCTACTAAAAAAAGCTTTTATCTTGTTCATTCTCTCCCTCGCTTATACTTCAGCTTTAATCCTCCTAGTAACATGGTCTTGTAAACGAATGTTACTGTTTAGCGTGTTGACAAAATGGTATATGCTCTCTTATTTGTAAGTCACTTTGGATAAAAGCGTCTGCTCTAAAAAAAAAGGTTTAGCCTATGTTATTTTGTATTCAGTCTGTAGTTTATTACGATATATTGTCATAATCACATTTGATGAATTAATAACATTAAATCCTTAACCTGGATTATTAGAAATTTTGGATTGAGTCAGATTTTTCTTCAGTAAATGTTCATGTAGCTATATGAAACTGTATGTTTAATATTCATGAGTGTCGGTTCATTGAATATTCATGAGGTGACACAGGAGCTGAAGGGTGAGTGAGAGAAAGAGAGAGAGTTGACAAAGTTTCTGTCGGGACAGAAACTCAGCGCGAGAACGCAAAGGGGGATATCTCTAAAAAATATATATGCGGGACATTATGACATCCACTTTTTTACATTTATGACAACTTTATAAAGACTTTTCAAAACTTTTCCGTAGGCCGAAACCACTTTCACAAAAGGAGAAAAAACAGGCCAGACCCAAACAAACTTCCAACACTTTTCTTCCTCGATTGTTTTGAGCGCTCAGATTTGTTCGCTTCGACGCGCGTGGAAATGAGCAGTAACCCTCTCCAGCCGTTACCGGGCCAGCAGGTGATCCACGTCGCCAAAGACCTGGACACGGACCTGGAGGCACTTTTCAACTCCGTCATGAACCCGCAGCCGAGCTCCTGGAGGAACAAACATCTGCCCGAGTCCTTCTTCAAGGAGCCGGACTCAGGCTCTCACTCCCGGCAGTCCAGCACGGACTCCAGCGGTCACCCGCCGCGGCTCCAGGTGCAGCACGTCCGCTCGCACTCGTCCCCGGCGTCCCTGCAGCTGCCCGCGGGCGCGCTGAGCGCCGCGACGCCCGCGCGTCAGCACGTCCATATTCGCCACCAGTCGATGGATGTGGCGGAGGAGCGGCCGATGCCGCCGGGCTGGGAGATGGCGTTCACTCCCAACGGACAGAAATACTTTCTCAAGTAAGAGCCATAAACTCACTTCTCACTTCATTTCTTATTCTCTACCATCTACATTTGCTTGATCCTGTTTACGGAGTCACTCAACAACTTACTTATGTTTCATTTAAAATCATCAACCATACTTTATAGTTGCAAGCTGCAGCGGTATGTGGTGTATTAAACCGGTTTTTAATCCAAATCAGTGCGCTTTCACACTGGCAGTGACGTTTTCATTTTGTTGTGTGAACAGATTGAAACGCACACACACACAGAAACACACACACAGGCTTTGGTTGACTATCCCCGTGGGAACAGTCCATAGGCGTAATGTTTTTATACTGTACAAACTGTATATTCTATCCCCTAACCCTATACATAAAGATCATAGAACACTTTTTGCATTTTTAGATTTGTAAAAAATATTGTTCTGTACAATTTATTAGCTTTTTTGACCCTGGGGACCTCAATTTTGGTCCCCACAGTGACACGAGTCCCCATGTGTTGGTGTGTATTCAGGTTTAGGTCCCCACCAGGATATACAAACATGAACACACACACACACACTCACACGTATTTCACTGTGGTACTGAGGACATTTGGCCCTCACAAATATAGCTAAACCAGTACACACACACACACACACACACACACGCACGCACGCACGCACGCACGCACGCATAGAGCACATCTGGGTGTGGATCAGAAAGTCATGTGTAACACACACTTCACACAACAAAGCTGTGATCAAGGCTCTGTCTCACCCTGATAAGAGTGTGTTTAGCATATCTCCACTCACTGTGTGTCTCAATGTAAATGTGTGTTTTGACTTCAGGACTGAGAGGACTGTTTTTCTGTGGCCCTGGGGTGGACATGGCTCTTATCTGATTCAGTAGGATTGATCAGTCAGCGGGGTTGTGATCGGCTCGGTGGGATTTCGACAGGAGTGTTGCTGACTGAGATTAACTCACTCGCTCCCACCGGCATCCCACCCCTTTGCTGTCTGACTGCATTCACACAAGAAACACTTGAATGTGAATCATATTCTTATTTACATGTTAGTTACAGTTACCCAATTCTCTACTACTGGTAATACTTAAGCCGTTTTTGTCATTTTAAAAGGGATAGTTCACCCAAAACAAAAACTCAATTATTCCTCCTCATGTGGTTGCAAACCCATATGTGACTCTTTCTTCAGTGGAACACTAAATAAGATATTTTGAGAAATTAGGTTTTGTGTTCATAGAGTGGAAGTAATTTAGGTTCAGTGTTGTTTGGTTATCAACATTCTTCAAAACAAGTTTTTTATGACATGATGGTGAATAAATGATGAAAGGATTCTCATTTTTAGCTGAAATATCCCTTTAACTGGTTTGCTTTGGGATGTGTTTTTACATGGGAAATCAGGTGTTAAAGGGATAATTCACCCAAAAATGAAAATTATATTACTCACCTTCGAGTTGTTCCAAATCTGTATACATTTCTTTGATCTGATGAACACAGAGGAAAAATATTTGGAAGAATTCTTATGACCAGACAGATTTTGCCCCCCATTGACTACCATAGTAGGATAAATGACAATGGTATAGTCAAAAGTGCCCCAGAACTGTTTGCTGTCCTACATTCTTCAAAATGTCTTCTTTTGTGTTCAACAGAACAAAAAAAAACAATAAAGTAATTTTTCCTACTATGGGAGTCAATGGGGGGCAAGATCTGTGTGGTTATAAGCATTCTTCCAAATATCTTTCTCTGTGTTCATCAGATCAAAGAAATGTATACAGGTTTGGAACAACTCGAAGGTGAGTAAATGATGACAGAAGTATCCCTTTAAGCCAACAAAGTACTCAAATTATTGAAATTAATCAAATTATTGCACACTCGTAACTTTTAATTAGTATTAAAAGTTACAGAAATCTTTTTAAGATTAACAATGGTGCATTCTATAAATATGGACATTTATTAATAATTAATAAATTCATAGTAATAACAAGTTTGGTTCATAGGTGGGTTCACTTTCTCTATTATTTATGACTACTTGTTGTCATCCGAACTGTTAAATAAATACAGAAATGAATTACATAAATTGAAAACATAATCAAAATAATATTCTTCTTTACCAAACAAATCTTCTAAACTGAAGCTTATGAGCTGTTCGTTTCCTCACTTGATTTCAGCAAAGTAGATTTATTCATGATTTTTTAATAATCTGGTTTACTTCAATAATTCAACTAATAAATGAAGGATGTTTCCCAGTGAATAACTAAAAATTCGACCGGTAACTCTTTCTCTGTAGTTAATGTTCATCTTTTACCTGGAAACTCACATGAGAAAACGTGCCAGAGCTTGCAGACGTTCAGCAGACTCCTCCACCACCAACAAAGCATCAGACGTGAGCTCCACACCGCCCTACAATTAAAAAGTCAAAAGAATGAAAGAGCTGTCAGTAATGTTCACCCACCGCACACTCTTTATCTGTAGGATTATCTCTGCTGTGAAGAAAACACAATGTTAATGCTCAGGATGTGAGTTTGGTGATCAGTGATATGTGTTGTGTGTGGGGGTCTGTCCGTCCACCCCCACTATTAGGGTCCATTTATTTCTCTTTCAGCGTCATACAAACCCTACTCTTTCTGCTCAAGCAACCGTCTTTCTCAATATCTTTGTTCCAATTCCAATTTGTAGGATTAGTTCACCCAAATATGAAAATTCTCTCATGATTAAATCATTCAAGTAACCCAAATAACCAAATTGAGGTAATATGGTCTTGTAAAGTATTATGTTTTGAGAGAATACCATTTATATTTTAATCTTATTTTGTGAAATTGAAATTAAACCGATGACTCTCATCGGTTCTCTCGTGTCTTATGACTAGCTGTCATATTTGTGTTTTGTCGCGAGACACACAAGAACCTGTGAGATTTAAAGTTGGAGGTGTGCCACTCCGGTTACATTTGAATCGAACTCTTTTGATTGATTCTCTGTGTTTGAAATGGAAATAGAAAAGCTAGAAAGCAGTAGCAACAGTAACTTAAAGGGGGCGGGGCTTAGTGAAGGGGCAGTTCTGCAATACAGAGGACACACCTTTCTCTTCTAATGAGCTCTTTGTCCATTTAAAGTGACGGGTCAGGCATTCCCTGCCATATATCCATACCAACCACGTGTGTAATGGTTAACCGGGTGTATTACTCCCAGCTGGTACTGTTGTGTTTTTATTTTACAGACAAATATGCTTATAGCAGCTTTGATCCGAACAAACCAGACACGAGAATGAAAGCTCTGTAATTCTTCTTTTGATTTCCTTCATACTTTCATTCAATCTGTCTTTTCTCCATTAAGTTAAAGATAAGCTGTGTATAGTTGAGGTTTTATAGCTGCCAGCTGTGGCTCACATCTTCCACAAACTCCCCCAAACATTTACTTGGGTTTGTGTGAGACTTTTGCGCAATGCATGCTCTCTAGGCCTGGACTGCATATGTTTATACGGACAAATCCATTTATTTTTTATTTTTACTAAAACATTTGTTCTTTTTGCATACATAATGAGAATTTTGGTAAGAAAATGTGGATTATTGTCATAAACATAATGCCAAAATGCAAGCAGTATTACTGGGCTAAAAACAGGCCATAATTTTCTTTTAATATATTTCACATCTTTTGATTTTGAGTGTGAAGAGGACAGATGTCGTAAGATTCACATATACTGTAAATAACACAGAACAACAGACTGGTTTGATTTTGTGTCGATTGGACAGGCAGTGATGACGTTGATGCTATAAGTCCAGTGCAGTTGTAGTGTGTCATGTAAAACAGTGTGTTTAAAAACGTTTTGCTTTATCCGAGTCGTGCTGTAAACTAAACACTTGTGCTGCACTGACCGGAGGTTTATTAAACAGACTCCAGATGTGCCATATCATAGAGTTCAAACATTTAAAATCTCAGCTCGCGTTCTGCTTTTGTATTTGTTAAACAGTAATGGCTGGATTCTAAAGATTTGCGGGAAACATTGACCAAAGGGGTGATTTTTCCATGGGCTGGCACTGCAGGAATGTCAGGACAATGTTTGTAGCTCAGCAGGGGTGGGTGTGAAAACAATGGCTGTCGGGCCGCAGCACTCTTTAATGGAATCCCAGGACCGCTCCTATCTGTGCTGCTGCAGACAAAACACATGTGTACGTCCAGATGGATGCCAGTTTGGGATCTGCTCTGTGGAGAGACGGTGAAGTCTCATCCAGTCCTATCCAGTACTTGAATTAGAAAAGCATGAAGATCTGCTCGTCCGACGCTGATTGGCTGAACTGCATCTGGTTGGCTCTTTCTCTTACGCCGATAGCTGCCATCAAAAGACAAAAGTGTCTTTGTAGCCGAAACACTTCAGGGCCTTGCGTGACTGGTAGATATAAACTGTATAAAAGCAATTAAAGTTGAAGGGAATGCCATGTGAGCAGTGTTGAGCACCGCTGCTTTTGCAGAGTTTGGCAGAAATAAATAGAGTTTTATAAACCTGACCAGCCCCTTTGACTTTTTTGAACACATGGACCTCATACTGCAATAAAAGACTTGTTCAGAGAAATCGAAACCCATAATACATAAATAAAACCTGAAGCATGAGAGCACTATTTATGGTTTGGACATGAATGATTCCTCAGATCCTGCAGCTTGTGAGGAGAGGTGTTCTTACTTTTTTGATCCCGGATAAAAAAGGCCAAAGGGGTTTTTCACAGAGCTTTGGGTGCATAAAACAGTTTAACACACTGTGCTCTATGCTAAAAATTTGTCATTTGTAAGTCAAGCACACGGTGATCCATTGAAACAAAGAGAATAGTCGTGTTTTCAGACAAAGGCCAGTGTTATGAAATGCTCAGTAAGCTCATTGACATCTACAATAACACTACACACACACACACACGCACACACACACACACACATGCACGCACACACCGGCAGCTGATGGCTTTCAGAGGTCTATACGCTCATACGTATCACACACGAGCGGATTTTTTAAAGCCTCAGACTGGGACGGGGAGGGGATGGGGTGTTGTGTCATATTTCAGCATTCCTTCCCTATGCACAGAACAGCGGCAAGTGCGTGAAACAATTGTCATGGCAACCAGATACATATGGCACACCGATCCACATACAGTGTTGCCAGATTGGGTGGACTAATTTGCAGCCCAAAGGCTTACTAAATCCCGCCCCACTCCAACAAAAACCAGCCCAAATTTTAACTGCCAAAATAACGTGATAGAAATTATCACTATGAAGTTTTTTTGCCCACTATAATTAATCAGAAAGCAACATGAGTAGGCATTTTACACTCGTTCATGAACTTAATGCACACACCACGGCAGCCAAAAAAGTCATTGATATACGACAAAACAAAAAAGAACAGCAGCAACAATAATGCGCTTAACTTTGAAAGTTGCCTTAACATCTGTTCCCTTTCTGTCGGTCTCTCGACGTTGTGTCGAACCGACAGAATGGGGTTTGTCTTGAGAACCTATCATCTTCTGAGTATTTAGAAAAGGCCAATGAAAATTGGCGAATGAAATTTGCATGCCGGACTCCTCCCCGGATGTCCGGGTATAAGAGGGAAGCCGGCGTGCTCATTCATTCACCTTTTGTTCTTCAGAGCCTACGCATCTGATGAGCTTCTCTACGATCTTTGGTGATCATTTTTCTGCTGGAATCTACGACGCGGACAGCGGACGGTCCCTTCCTGCAGTGACTCTCCCCTGGGTGTCTCGGCAGTTCCGGAGGGGTTCGAGCAAATTTCTTTTCTAAAAGAGCAAATTTCTCCAGCGTGGCTTGTCCCGCTGTTCTCATGGGTGCAACACACTCATTGAGGAGGGGGAAGGACACGATGCCTGCTTCCAGCATGCTGGGGCAGACGTTAATGGATACGTCCTGCCCGCACTGCGGGCGGTGATGATTCAGACGTTGCGTCACGGGTCACCTCGTTTTCTCCCCGTTCCGTGGCGGCAGGACTACAACCCTGCCGTCCGCTATGGCAAACAGCGAGGGTGATATGAGGATTACTGTGAGCGATAATCCGCCAGCCACTGGCTCACGGACCGTTCACACCTCGTCTCGCTAGTCTGACCGTTCCCCAGGAGACGGTCCGCCGTCTTATTCCTCAATCACGTATTCGGACACGATGCGTGATGATGAGATGTCTCTTGCAGCATCGGGGGGTGACGTACTGCCATCCGACTCCGACTATTCCTCGGGCTCCCTCCCTCGGGGAGTCGAGCCCAGGAAGAAGCGGACGTCGAAATGTCAGCCATGCTTTCCCGGGCCGCCGTGAGTGTTGGGTTGCAGTGGCACTGCCTCTCCCGGCACTCGCGGCTGGCTACATGGCGCCTCGGGTTTGAGCGCGGCTCCAAGCCGCGCCCGCCCCCAGTGCCGTGTTTACCAGAAGTGCATGAGGAACTTATTAAGATCTGGAACGCCCCCTTTCCGGCACGTTTCACGTCAAACAAAGTTCTGTCACCCTCTCTTCCCTCGAGGTTGAGACAGCTGGAGGATACGTCGTTCTCCCCCATGTGGAGTATGCCGCCGCGGTGCACTCGTGCCCGTAGGTGGCGGCCACCTGGGGGGGGGGCTCGACCTAGACTCCCGTCCAAAGCATGTGGGGTCTCGGCATCTCTGGTGTCGAGAGCTTACATTGCGGCGGACCAAGCTGCCTCCTCCCTCCACGCTATGGCTCCTGCCAGGCCAGGGCATTGAGAGAGCTCCACGAGAGTAAGACCAACCCAGCGCTTATGCAGGAACTCCGCGCCTCCACCGACCTCGCTCTACAGGCGACCAAGGTGACCACGCGGGCCCTGGGTTGGACGATGTCCACACTTGTGGTCCATGAGAAACTCCTCTGGCCGATCCTTGCGCAGATGAGTAACGCCGAGAAGGTCCGCTTTCTCGACGCACCCATCTTGCAAGGGGGGGCTGGTTGGTGTTACTGTCGAGCCGCAGCGGCCCCGCTCACTCCCCGCCCGTTGGGGGCGCGAGACCCGCACGCGGCCTCCCCCGGAGGGTTCTGTAAAGAAGCAGTCTCGCAAGGGGGGGCTGGTTGGTGTTACTGTCGAGCCGCAGCGGCCCCGCTCACTCCCCGCCCGTCGGGGGGCGCGAGACCCGCACGCGGCCTCCCCCGGAGGGTTCTGTAAAGAAGCAGTCCTCCGTGCCGCGACTCGGCAGCATCGCAAGCAAGCCGCAGCGGCCCCGCTCACTCCCCGCCCGTCGGGGGGCGCGAGACCCGCACGCGGCCTCCCCCGGAGGGTTCTGTAAAGAAGCAGTCCTCCGTGCCGCGACTCGGCCGCCTCGGCCGTCGAGTCCCATGCTCTGTCTGCTTCCCAGCAGCCCTGGTCCTCTTCGATGCCCTCCAGCTCTGGCGCCCCCCACTCAGGCGGCCCCCCTGGAGGAGACAGCGAAGAGGAGACCATCGCCCCATCAGCAGCCGCGGCAAAGCGGCCCTCATGGGAAGACCTCAGGGGATCGAGGCTACCATTGGGCCCGACCCCAGCCACATCGCTGGGAAGTCGGATAGGGACGGATCCTGCCCCGTCTCTCCATCTGCTGGCCCCCTCCGGGGGGCTAGCACCCACTTACTCTCAAGAAGAGAGTTTCCTCTCTCTCTGGGTTATCACAGCCGCTCCCACCCTCTGCACGACGGTGAACGGCAAACTCGACGTTGCGTCATGGCGAAGCGCAATGTCGAGTATAAACACCAGCCCTCAGCACTCTCAGTCAGACAATGCATTGAGCTGCGCAGTCGCCAGGCAGGAAAAACAGCAGAGCCGATCTCCTCCCCAGGGGACCTCCCCCGGCAAGGAATCCGTACTGCTAGCCATCGCCCCACCCCACCGGGGGACGATGAAAAAGATCGTACCTTTAGTCCCACTGTCTCATTCTGGGAGCCTGTCCGGCTTCCCAGACTGTCAGGGTGGCTAGGGAAGACGATCCGTCTCGGCTACGCGATCCAGTCGCCTCACGCCCGCCAAGTTTCAGGGCATCCGATATACCTCAGTCAGAGGCTAGGACTGTTCCTGTACTTCGGGCCGAGGTCACCACCCTTCTGGTGAAGGGAGTGATCGAGCCCGTCTCAGCAGCTGAGATGTTCAACAGGTTTTACAGCCTGTACTTCATTGTCCCCAAGAAAGGCGGGGGGTTGCGCCCTATCTTGGATCTGTGTGTTCTGAACAGGCACCTACTCAATAGCTGCCTTTCAGGTTGATCACGCAGAAGCGCATCCTGGTGTCCGTCAGGTGTCAGGACTGGTTCATGGCAATCGACCTGAAGGATGCGTACTTCATGTCTCGATTCTCCCTCGACATCGGCCGTTCCAATAGTTTGCGTTCGAGGGATGGGTATATCAGTACAGGGTCCTCCCCTTCGGTCTGTCCCTGTCTCCACGAGTCTTTACGAAGGTCGTGGAAGCCGCCCTCCTTCCCCTTAGGGAAGGAGGTGTGCGGGTACTAAACTATCTCGACGACTGGCTCAGCTTGGTGCACTCTCGAGATCTGTTGTGTACACAAAGGGACCTGGTGCTCCGGCACCTAGATCGGTGGGGCTACAGGTCAACTGAGAAGAGCAAGCTCTCCCCGGTGCAGAGCATTCTCTTTCTCGGTATGGAACTCGACTCTGTCCTCATGAGCGGCCCCGCTCACCCCCCGCGGGGGGGCGAGAGACCCGCAATGAGGAAGCCTGCACCCTCGCGGCCTCCCAGAGGCAGTGCGACTGACTACAGAGTGCGCCCGATCAGTGTTGAAGTGAGACGTTGTGTCCCTCATGCCACAACACTGGCCGCCCACCCCAGCGGTCGGGGGAGGATGCTTAAGGCTCCTCAGACCAAAGGTGAATGAATGAGCAAGCCGGCTTCCCTCTTATACCCGGACATCCGGGTATAAAAGGGAGACGGCGTGCTTCATTCATTCACCTTTGTTCTGAGGAGCCTGAGACCTCTCATGACTGCTGCAGAGGACAGCACGTGTTGTGGCAAGGAGGACACAAGGTCTCGTTCCCTCCATCAGGGAACCTAGGTTACAAACGTAACCGAGACGTTCCCTTTCTGTCGGTCTCTCGACGTTGTGTCGAACCGACAGATGGGGTTCCAATGGAAAACGCCATAACACTGTGCCCTGTCACAATCTCAACGAAGCGGCGGTGACTGGCCTGGGCGTGTCAGCCGTGAGCGCTACCGCTCTGGGGTCCCAGAGCTTTCTTGAAAGGTGGTAAGGCCCCTACCTTCGGCCTCACAGGCGGCGGCCTTGTTTCTCTAACAGCGAGAAGCCGCCCGGAACCGTAAGGCAACTGGGTAAGTGCTACTTCCTCAAGTGGGGGATGCGCTACAGAGACCACTTCCTACCGCAGGGAGGAGTCTAGTGGAGATACCAACATGGTCTCACCGAAGGGGGAGAACTAATGGGAAGAAAGTGCGGCTGAAGAGTAAACCGCGAGATGGAGGTCCACCTGGGGAGGTCATGGGTTACCAAGGTGGGATCCAGCATGAGGATACATCAGACGGAACCGCCCTACTTGGGGGTTGCAACGTCTGGTAGCACTAGGTCCGGTTAGAGCTATGTTGCGAATAACTCCGGAGATACCCGGCCTAAGGGGCAGGGCTGCTCTGCCCAGCCCGCCCGCAGGAGGTGCTTGCTAGTGATGGATGGAGTGCCTGTTCTTCACCCAGTGGGGGAAGAAGGGAGGCTAGTGAGTACGCTGACCCCCTTAGGAGAAAGGGGGAAGGAACTGTCATAGGCGTACACCCTACCGGCCACCAGTCTTGCCTGACTGCAAGACTCGAGCCAATACCGGTTTTACGCGGAGGCTGTAGGACCTCGCGAAGGTGATGGGTGTAGCCCATCCCGCAGCTCTGCAGATGTCTGCCAGAGAGGCGCCTCGCCAATCTCTGTTTGAGACAGCCCTCCCTGCTGATCTCCAAAACAGACAAAGAGCTGCTCAGAGCTCTGTGGCTCTGCGTGCGGTCTAAGTAAAGGCGCAGCGTGCGTGTGGACACAACACGGATGGGGTTGGGTCTTCCTCCCCAGTGGGGAGTGCCTGTAAGTTCACCACCTGGTCCCGAAAGGGAGCGGTGGGAACCTTGAACACGTAGCCGGGCCGAGGTCTCAGGATAACGTGAGAATGCCTGGGTCCGAATTCTAGGCAGTCAGGGGACACGGAGAATGCCTGTAGATCCCCTACCCCCTTGATGGAGGTGAGCGCCATAAGGAGAACCGTCTTCATCGTGAGATGAGGAAGAGAGGCATCCTCTAGGGGCTCGAAGGGGGGCCTGGTGAGACCTGTCAGGGCTACATCCAGGTCCCAAGAGGGTATGGAGCGCGGACGAGGCAGATTGCGCCTCCTCGCGCCCTTTAGGAACCTAATGATCAGGTCGTGCTGCCCTAGAGACTTCCCAGCAACTGAGTTGTGATGAGCAGCAATGGCGGCTACATACACTTTCAGTGTGGAGGGGGAGAGGTTAGTCTCGAGTCTCTCTTGTAGGAAGGACAGCACGGACCCGATCGCACAACTCCGTGGGTCTTCTCCTCGAGAAGCACACCAGGTCGAGAAGAGGCACCACTTGTAGGTGTACAGTCACCTAGTGGCAGGTGCTTTAGCCTAAGAAATGGTAGCTACCACCGCTGGGGGCAGACCACTCAGGATCTCCTCGTCCCGTCCAGAGGCCAGACATGGAGGTTCCAGAGGTCTGGCCTGGGATGCCATAACGTGCCCTTCCCCTGGGAAAGCAGGTCCTTCGTCACGGGAATCGGCCAGGGGGGAGCTGTCGTCAAGAGCATTAGCTCCGAGAACCAAGAGTAACACTTGCTGCTCCTCTTCCCTGACCTTGCACAGGGTCTGTGCAATGAGGCTCACTGGGGGGAAGGCGTACTTCCGCTTGTCCCGCGGCCAGCTGTGCGCTAGGGCATCCAAGGGGTCCCTCGGTCAGAGAGTACCAAAGCGGGCAATGGGTGGTTTCGAGGGAGGCGAACAGGTCTACCAGGGCCTGCCCGAACTGCACCCAAATGAGCTGGACTGCGCGGGGGTGGTGTCGCCACTCTCCGCGAGGCGTAGACTGACGAGAGAGTGCATCGGCTGTCTGGTTCAGGTCGCCTGGGATATACGTGGTGACCTCGCCCCGTAGTACGGGAGCATCCCGGCCTCTGACCGAGGTGGCGAGGATGCCCCGAAACTTGGGCGGGTTTCTGGCGAACTGGATCGCGTAGCCGAGACGGATCTTTCTCCTCAGCCACCGTGACGGTGTGGGAAGCTCGAGCCAAGCTCCCAGGGACCGCGACAGGGGGACTAAGGGTACGATCTGCTTCATCGACCCCCCGGGGGGTGGTTCGATGGCTGGCAGTGCGGGTCTCTCACCGGGGACGGGCCCCCGGGAAGAAGACTGGCTCTGCTGGTTCGCCTGCCTGGCGATGCAGCTCCACACACCGTCGATTTGAGAGTGCTCAGGGCTGCAATGTACATTCGATGTTGCGCCTCGCCATGACTCAACATCGAGTTGCCGAACACTGTCATGTAGAGGGTGAGAGCGGCTGTGATAAACACCCAGAGAGAGAGAAAAACCTTTAGAAGTGGGTAGTTGGGACGGGGCAGGAACCGTCCCGGATTGACCAACCAGCAATGGAATGGCTGGGGTCGGGCCCAAAAGGTGTTCTCGATCTCCCTCGGGTCTTCCCATGAGGGCCGTTACGGCTTCCGCTGCGGCTGCTGATGGGGTGGTGGTCTCCTCTTCGATGTATCCCGGGGGGGCGCCTAGTGGGGGCACCGGAACCGGAGTGTCGAAGACGACCAGGGCTGCTGGGAAGCAGAGGGTGCATGGGATCTCGACGGCCAGGGGGCGGCCGAGTCGCGGTGGGGGAGGATATGCTTGATATCCTCTGTCTGCTCCTTTTACTGTCGAGAACTGTGGCTCGGCAGTATCACCAAACAGCCCCCCCTTGCGAGATGGGTGCATCGAGAAAGCGGACTTTCTCGCAACCCATCTGTGCAGGGTTTGGCCAGAGGTGTCTCTCCTGGACCACATGTGTGGACATCGCCCGACCCAGGGCCTGTGCGGTCACGTTGGTCGCCCGTAGACCGAGGACGGTGACGGCGTGGAGTTCCTGCATAAGCGCTGGGTCGGTCTTACCCTCGTGGAGCTCTCTGAACGCCTTTGCCTCAGGATGGCCATAGCGTGGAGAGAGGGGACAGCTTGGCCCGCAGCAGAGTAAGCTCTCGACATCCTGGATGCCGAAAAGCCTACGTGCTTTGGACGGGAGTCTAGGTCGAGCCCCAGGGGGACTCGACATATCCTCTAGCTGCCCCACCATCGAGGGAAGAAAGGGTGATGGAACTAGTTGACGTGCACGCGCCGAAGGGGGCGTTCCAGGTCGTACTAAGTTCCTCATGCACTTCCGGGGAAACAAGGCAAAGGGGCGAGTACGGCATGGAGCCGCTCTCAAACCCGAGGTACCATGTATCCAGCCGCGAGCATTGGGAGAGGCAGTGCGGGCACTGCAACCCAACGCCGGCGGCCCGGGAAAGCATGGCTGACATTTCGACGTCCGCTTCTTCCTGATCTCGACCTCCCGAGGGAGGGAGCGTCAAGGAATCGTCGGAATCTGATGCCAGTAAGTCACCCTCCGATGCTGCAACAGACATCTCATCATCACGTACCGTGTCCGATACGTGATTGAGGAATAAAACGGCGGACCGTCTCATGGGGAACGGTCAGACGAGCAAGACGAGGTGCGAACGGTCCGCGAGCCAGTGGCTGACGGATTAGCGCTCACAGTAATCCTCATATCACCCTCGCTGCTCGCCGTAGCGGGCAGCAGGGCCGTAGTCCTGCCGTCACGGAACGGGAAGCAGACGAGGTGGTGGCTGAGCCCCGTGGGAACACAGCCACCCGTGACGCAACGTCTGAATCGTCAACTGCCCGCAGTGCGGGCAGGACGTATCCACAAGGGCTGCCCCAGCGTACTGGAAGCAGACCTCGTGTCCGTCCCCCTCCTCGATGAGTGTGTTGCACCCACGAGAACAGCGGGACATGCCACGCTGGAGAAATTTGTTCTTTTAGAATGCAGACGATGTGGCACCGTCTGCTAGCTCAAACACCTCTGGAACCACCGAGACGCCGAGGGGAAGTCGCCACAGGAAGGGACCGTCCGCTGCACCACGTCGTAGAACCGGCAATCTGAAGTTGCTAAGTAGTAGCGAGAGTTGATCTTCACAAGCGAAGGCTCCAAAGAACAAAAGGTGAATGAATGAAGCATGCAAAGTCCGGCATGCAAATTTCATTCGCCAATTTTCATTGGCCTTTTCAGACAATACTTTGTTGACAATGAGTGTTTGGGTATAAAACCAACACTTTTTATCGTTTTAAAATGATAAAATGAGATTTATTATATGAATGTCTGGCAACAAAGGATGTTAAAGAGTACATATTACGAGATCATGTAAATTACATTTCATGCAGTGTGTTATGTTGCCCTGTGTGAATGTAAGCAGTAGGGCTGTCACGATTATTAAATAATCGTCTCATCGCGATTGTTTGACCTCATCGAGATGGTTTCAGATCATCGCGATTATTGCACATCTCTATAGAAGACACTAGGGGGAGCTGTAGTGTATCTGCATATTACATATTTTCGTGTATATATTGTTACTTAAGCATGGTAATACTTGTAAAATGTACCAGCACAACACAATCACTTAAAAAAAAAACTAAAACATATACAAATTACCTGCAGTACAAATTAATATTATTTAAGCAAATCTGAGTGTGAAAACCGGTCTCCCAAAATTTCACTAACACACAAGTTAAATTTTATTGTAGTCTTGCAAGTGAGAAAAAAACAGACTAGAAGCTTTTCTATGACTGATAGTATTTTAATGGAGGCTTCAATTCACCCCTGATCAGTTTACTTCATTTACAAGTATTTGGCAGTTGTATTATTGACAGGTAAAAACCTAAACATTAAATATATGATGACCCAATTTTTTCCGATGTATTTCCGAGAAAAAAACATAGTCCTGTATTCAGAACAATATGGTCGTTTCAATCGTTGAATCAAAAATGCATGAGAATTAAATGTCAAAGCTCAAAAACAGACAATTAATCGTCATAATCGTCAAAGCCCTAAAACAGATAATTAATCGCCATAATCGCAATGATTTATTAGACAATTAATCAAATTTCATAATCGTGACAGCCCTTGTAAGCAGTCTGCCAAGTTGTAAGGCCGAAGGTGAATTAATAACAAAGTTATTGGCTTGGAAAAAAGGGAGTCGACTCTGAATCATTCAGTCGTGCTCTAGTCCGATTCGCGAACCAACGCGGATTTACGTCACTACATATAGTCCCCGCCTATGTTTTGCTAGGACTGCCCGCGAAAACTTCACTCTTCTCCCCCAAACACTGAAGCTCGTGAGCCTCATTCGCAGTAGACCAATCACAGCAGACTAGACCATCTGACCAATCAGATCAGAGTAGGCTGGCAGAAAGGAGGGGATTAGACGGATGATTTGCTGAACGAATCATTTGAGAGTAAGTCAAGAAGTAAGGTAAGAAAACTGCCTATTAAAACAAAATAATTGTGTTTTTACACCTTGTATGTACGTACGTTGGACACTCCATAAACCAAAATAGGACCTTAAAAATCAAGGAATATTTACTCTTTAACATGATCTGTTTCCAGCCCTTGAGCACACTGTTACTGAGCATCAACAGATATCTCCATCTGAAGACATGCAGGGGAGGATGGGACATTTCTCTGCACATGGCCCGTATATCTCTGGCAGTATTTAGATAGAGACCTAAAATAGTGAAAGGCTCAGATCACTTATACTGCTGTTGATAGGGTGAAATATTCCACTTCTGCACAATGTTACTTGACCTGAAATCTTGCTGCTGAAGGAGGTTTATGGGAACCGAGTCATATCTACAGAGACCTGGGGGTCAGCTCCTGTGAGCTTATCAAACACCCTAGCAACCGAATAGCTTTGCCTTAGCAACCGCCCGTGACACTTGAGGACTGTAGTTGTGAGTTCTTAGACAGTGTAAAAATCTAGCTAGCGGTACAATACTTTTTCAGGTAGTTTTATTAATGATATGAGGTCTGATGTGGTTTTATAGAGGTTTTCGCTGTGAATGAAAGGGTTTGGATGAATGTTTGGGGTATGTGTGCTCTGTGATTTCCAGTAAGTGGTTGAAAGCGATGGCTCGGTCTTCAGGATATGAAGCTGCTCATTTCCTTTTGTTTGTCAGAATAATGGCAGGAGGGATGCTTGGGGCAAGTAAAAACAATAAACATGAGTTAAACACTTCAAAGAGCTGTTCAAGAGAAAAAATCTGAGCAATGGAGCTCAAGAAAACATAGTTTACAGTATTTCACGTGACACCTTCTGTCCCAACCATGAATCTGTGCTTTTGTGAGTAGGGATGCACCGAATGTTCGGCCACTGAAAATGTTCGGCCGAAAATAGCAAAAGTGTTCGGCCGGCTGGGTGAAATGGCCGAATAAATTTTACCGAACATGACTCATGATACGATCAAGCAGCAGAGAGAGAGAGAGAGAGAGAGAGAGAGAGAGAGACACTCGTACGTTTTATTACTGCCACAAACATTTTGGCAGTGCGTGTGTGTGTGTGTGTGTGTGTTCATGTTTGTATATCCCGGTGGGGACCTAAACCTGAGTGCACACCAACACATGGGGACTCGTGTCATCGTGGGGACCAAAATTGAGGTCCTCATGGGCAAAAAAGCTAATAAATTGTACAGAACAATATTTTTTACAAATCTAAAAATGCAAAAAGTGTTCTATGATCTTTAGGTTTAGGGATAGGGTTAGGGATAGGGGATAGACAGTTTGTACAGTATAAAAACATTACGCCTATGGACTGTCCCCACGGGGATAGTCAACCAAAGCCTGTGCGTGTGTGTGTGTGCGTGTGTGTGTGTGTGTGTGTGTGTGTGTGTGCGTGTGTGCATGTGTGCGTGTGTGCGTGCGTGCGTGTGTGCGTGCGTGTGTGTGTGCGTGTGTGTGTGTATGTGCGTGTGCGCAGAGCATTTTAAAGTGTCAGAGAAAGACACAGCACGGGACTTGCCGCACGGAAGTAAATTTCCGAATGAAAGCGTCTTTACCGGTCGGTAACTTTACTTCAGACGGAAGCGGGCTGTCTGACAGTAGCCCCGCCGCTCGCGACATCCTTTGACATCATACAGTGGTCGTGTGCACAGTTCCCTGTACTAAACAACTTGTCAAAGTATGTTCTCTGCACCTTCTGAGACAACAGTCAGCTTTTGTGGGCGGAGTTTGGAGGAGAGACGTGAACTGAAATGGTTGTCAGTCAGCATCATTCAGAATTGCTTACATTGGATGTTTTTTTTTTCTTTAAATCTTTTTGCAATGTAGCCTATCATAATCCAACAGTTTTCTTTTATTCCTATTTTTAGTTTATAGGCCTAATGTGGAATGACACTTTTTAAAGAACTGTTTTGTTGTAGGGGTTCGGAGTAACTTGCATTACATTCTTTTAGCAGTCAGTTATAGGCCTAATTAATATAGGCTATTCATGAAGGGAGAGGGCTCAATTTTTTGTTTGAATTTACTTTGTTTTGCTCAATTTTATATTAGGTTGTATTGTATTTTATTGAAAAGCAAGACAAATTATAAAAAGCACATTTTGACTATTCAGTTTGTGCAATAGTGAAAAAAATAGCTTAATAAATGGAAGAAATGCAAAAAAAAACATATTCGGTGTTCGGTATTATTCGGCCTTTGGCCAAGTGTTTCACATCATGTTCGGCTTCGGCCAAGAATTTTCGTTTCGGTGCATCCCTATTTGTGAGTATGTTGTGAACTTGAATGCATAATAACTTCAAATCTGGTAACGATGACAGTTTTTACAAACTTATAACAATGCTAGATTGTAAATAAAAATGATGTTCATTACCAGAAGCAGGGATTTTGACCTAACAAACAACAAGTGCACCTAAAACAGAAGTCTATGGGGTGAGGTTTGCTGTTGGCTTATGGCGAGTTTGGATTTACTTTGGTATAACATGCTACAATACATCCCGAGCTCTCCCGCTGTACCGTGGGCGTTCTCATGAGGGGCGGAGCTTAGATCAGTGACGCCCTCCTCCAGACTTGTTGCCAGAGCGTGTGACACACTCCTCCCCTCTCTGACATTTCTCTCTCTCTATCTCTCTCTCTCTCAGTTATGTGGATGTATTGTTTTCAACTCTCCTGCACAATGGGCGTTTCATTCAGCAGCGTGGGGGGAATGCGTGTGGTCACGTTTGTTTTGGAGTGGATCAGGAGCCCTACAGCAGCCCCCCATTCACAGCAGCGTCACCTCATCTTGTGTGATGCATTGCTCCATCCAAAGAAGCTTCACTGAAGGACAATTTGAGCATGATGTGATGCTTATTGTCTGATGTTCCTCAATGCACTCACAGAGTCAAAGTGGCTCCTCCTCGAGGGTCTGGCATGCGTCCACTCTTTGAAACGCAATAGATGCCCCTGCATTCCACTCACCACGTTCCAAACACCAAAGAGGAGAAAAGAATCGAATTTGCTACGAGTGATTCCTCCAAAGAATACACATTCCAGAAGAGCAATGCCTTTATGTGTCAGCCCAGAAATCTGCATTATTGTAAATAGAGGTGGAAAGAGTTCCCAGGGTACATTCTCTTTGAGTTTTTGACAGATCATTTAACATACAACCGTCTAGTTTAGTTTCTAAACTTAGCACACTATAGCTTCTGGCATGAGTCTGTGTGATGTTCATTTGGTTTGTTTGTGTAAAAGCTGTGTCTCGCACGAGTCACACTGGAAATGATGGACTGCCATACAGTAAATTCCAGAAATCCGGTTCGGCTCAAGTGTAAAACCAGCATCACCAGAGACCGGACGACACACTGTTCTGTAGTCTTCGAGTAGATGTAATCTGTCTTTGACACATTGTTACTGTGGACAAGCAGGTGACATGCAGGTGTTGTGAGGAAAACGGGTAAAGCAGCATAGCTGTGCAGTGAATGTTTATAAGAGGCGGTCGATGTCTGAACAGATTACCCCTACAGGCACAAAGAAACCTGAGCGACAACAGTCAACTTGGTTCTTAAACAGGACCAAGTTATGCCCACTAGCTTTGTTTAACACTGCAAATGGGAAATCACTTCTTCTTTGCAAGCAGTATGTCCGCTGCTTGGCAGTATTTCAGAGTGGACCAACCAGCCAGTAAAACTGCGACTTAAAAATACATAATAATAATGTCAAATGTCTGTCAGATAATAAAAATACTCTAGTTTCCTGTATGTATTTGTTCATGTTTTATTAAGGGATATGTCTGAAGCACACCATAAATAATTATATTAATTCATTAGGGCTGTGCAATTAATAGAAAATTAATCGTAATCGTCAATTTTGGCCTTCAACAATTACAAAAACAAAATATCGAGGTAAAATATCGAGCCGCGTTCCATTTGGCCATGATCCTCTCTTTTCTTGTGGTATAAATCCACAGCGCACCCCCTTCCTTTACATTGGTTCAGCTGTGCTATTTCTTTACATTTATTTTGCAGTTGAATTCACCGTTTAAAAGCCAAGTTTTTTTATTTTTCTGTGTTGTTTTAAAAGTTAATGAGTAATCGTGTTAAATAATCGGGATATCAATATTGTCCAAAATAACCGTGATTATGATTTTTGTAATAATCGAGTAGCCCCATAATTCATACTGGACAAGTAGTATATACAGCTGTATATAGTTACACACCCAGGTATCGGATCAGTACTCGTATCGGCCGATACCCTGAGCCCAGGTATCGGAATCTTTATCCGGAAGGGAAAAAGAGTATTGGAACATCTCTAAACACAAGCGTACTGTATGTTCATTTCTGTCAGGAAATGTGTAGTTAAACACAACACATACTCATTCGGTTTGGCTTCTGTTTATTATCAGGGCATCAACACCTGATAGCAGTTTCAGTGCAAAAGTGTGCACATCTGGAGTGATATTAATATATGTTTGCTTAGTATTTTTTCAGATTATTCACAAAATTATTCGATCCGATGAGTTTAACTCGAGCTCAACTTCAACTCTGGTGAGATTCTCTGGCATGGACAATGCTTTACATGTGTTTCTTTTATATGCACACTTGATTTGCTCACATAAGGTTGTGTCTTTCGGGACATTTTTATCTTTCATGGCCACACAATGCCATGTTTAATGTATTATGGTATTATTGTAACATTTACGAGCACATAATGTGTAATCATGTAATTTTCGTACCTTTTCATCTATAGTTGTTGTATAGTTTCAGATTACGACATAATAACCTGCGGTTAAATGAATGACTCATTACAGTTGATTCAGATCACTGATTTAGATCACGCTTTTTCAGATAATAAACGCCTCCGATGTCATGCCCATGGGTCAAAGGTTTGATATTCGGAGAACTGTTGCAGTGTGTCAACGTTTGGCAGGTTATATTGCCGTCAAATCTTTGAGACCTAGTTGCAAGTCAAATAAATATTCTGTGTAGTTTTGAGCAGAGAAGAATAGAAAAACAGAAAAAGTTGAATGTTTTTCATCAAAGTCAAGTACAAGAAGTGTTAATAATGAAGAGAGAAGCGAATGGAAATGACGGTTGCTGGGGGTTTGTCTGTATTGAGCCAGGGCTTATTCCCATGTCTCCTGTAGGATTATTCACAATGACTGCTTTGTCCTGTGGACATTAGGCTAATTTCTGTCCAGTCTTTATATTTGCACTTTCTGTGAGACGTCTGTGTGCCGTCATGAGCTTTCCTGTGAAAAACTCTTTTGTTCTTTGGGTTCTCATTGAATGTGGCATCTCGCAGCGGCTGGCATACAGTGTGTGGACTCTTCTGCATTGAGTCTCTGTGAGGTGTGCACACGCACTCCTGATGAATTCACTAAACCACCCAGGCCCTTATGGGTAAGGTGTTTCAGTGTAAAAACAGGGTCTTCGGTGTTTTTGTGGAACTGGATGATGTCACACACTAATTATTATTAACATATCAGTGACGTCATCACATAGTTTTGAGTTGCAACTTCAGACCCATTTCGATTCTACTCTCTGAACATTCTTTATATTATTATTGCCCAATAAAGCCGTTATCATTTGCATATTTCCTGTTCCTGTTGTCAGTTCTGTTTCATAACCAAGACACATCATCTGATAAAATCACCACACACCCCCTAAAAAGCAGAGACTTTGGCTATATTCTGTCACACAATGCATGCACAGCCTCTGTCTGTGTAACCATGTGCTTATTTACCAACGAACTGTGTTCATGCATATCCAAACGAGTCGGATGCCGTATGGTGAACTGAATGTGCTGCTTCTCCCTGCCGCTCACTGCACAGAGTAGACGGCGAAAGAGACTGTCCCTGTGCCGGGAAAGCGGGACATCGCGCTCGCGGGGCAGTACTGCCAACATTTTCCCACTGAAAGAAAGCTAAGGTTTATCCAAAAAGTCGCTAGGGTTGTCGTTATGCGCATCTTCTGGACAAAAGTCACTAAAAGGGTCGGAAAAGTCGCTAAATCTAGTGAAAGAGTTGCTAACTTAGACACAATGGCCAGATAAATTAGGAATGAATGGGAAACACAGTGTCACTGTAGTCATGGTGTGGAGGATATTTTGTGTGGAGGCGAGCCATGGCAAAATGAATATAGTGGAAACACTGGTCTTATTCACTATGCATATGTACTGTATATTATTATTTTTTGGCATCAGTTTTATTTGCCTGGCTCAGTTGTGTTCTGCGGTTACCGTACATGGACAGCAGGCATGCTAGAAATCTGTTAAAAGAGATGCTTGTGTACATCATCTTTGATCATGACAGCATATGCATTATAACTGTGGTGATCGATGATCAGCTAAACTTCACAGATCAGGTTGCCAGCACCACTCGGTCCTGTAGATTCATCCTCTACAATATCAGGAAAATTAGACCTTTCCTATCCGAGCATGCTACGCAGGTCCTAGTCCAGGCTCTTGTTCTGTCCAGACTGGACTACTGCACTGCGCTACTAGCTGGACTTCCTGCTTGCACAAAAAAACCTCTACAGATGATCCAGAATGCAGCGGCAAGAGTGGCTTCAATGAACCGAAGAGAGCACACGTCACTCCTCTCTTTATTAAGTTACATTGGCTCCCTATAGTCGCTCGCATCAAATTCAAGACTCTGCTCCTGGCCTACAAGACCGCCACTGGTTTGGCACCCCCATATTTTCATTCACTAATGCAGACTTATGTACCCGCCAGATCCCTACACTCTGCAAACGAACAACGTCTTGTGGTGCCATCCCAAAAAGGGAAAAAAATCGCTCTCACGAACCTTCTCTGGATCGGTTCCACATTTGTGGAACTGCCTGCTGCTACAAGATCAGCAGATTCTGTGGCCATCTTTAAGAATCAGCTCAAAACACATCTCTTCCGTTAGCCCCTGACCGATCATTTATGACTTCTATATCTTTTCTACTCTATCTATAATTTTTTTTTTAAAAACCTTAGCTCTGTACACTGTAGTAGGCTTTGTGAGACATGTTTTATTGCACTTATGCTTTTTGTTTTCCTAATGTTGACCCAATTGCTTCCTTTGTTTACCCAACTTGTAAGTCGCTTTGGATAAAAGCGTTCGCTTAATGACTAAATGTAAATGTAAATAACTGGGCATATATCTAGAAATGTTGAAAGAATGTCAGATTGCTAATGCTACAAGAAAATGTCAAAAAGATATTCTAATAAAACGATGACAACCAAACAACAATGACCCCACTGACCATTGTAAGAGCACAAAACCACTGAGCCATTTATCAAAATATATTCTTTTGTGTTCCACTGAAGAAATAATCAAATACAGATTTACAAGCACATGAGGGGGAATAAATGATGACAAAATGTTTTGTTTATCCCAGACAGGCTGTCATAAACGAGCAATGCATTGGACCTCTCGCCATTCTTTTTTCCAGAGTGTTGTGTGTAGATCTGGTCCTCACTGGCATTTCTTCATCTGGCCTGTGCTGCTGGGGTCATTGCACAGACAGCAGACGGTGTGCTCTTTATCTTGGATAGGAAAAGACTATGAGTGTTTGGGCCAGCAGCCCTCGCTCAAACTGTTTTCCAGCTCAACTCAAAGTCAGCTACCTTTACTGATATATTGAGCAGACTAACTGTACATTCATAGAAGAAAATCACAGCCAGCATTACTGTATGAATTCGGGACTCTTAAGGTCTTTGCACATACAGTCCGAAATTTTCGTATGCATTTTTCGTATTAGGCTCTCGTTTGTACGGTGTCTCTGAATTGTTAAAAAAGGCCACTCAAAATGCTTGACGGATGCGAAAAATGCTGAAAATCTGTCCTTGGAAAACGTTTGGCCACAGTCCTTCGACAAGATGGGAAGAACCAGAGGAAATAAAGCCAAAAAAGACGCCTCGTCCGAGCCCGGTGATGACACACAAGATGGCGACCAGGCCGAATTTAATACCGCAGATGGGCTTGACCCTGCCCTTGCTAAAGCTCTGAGCGTAATGACTTCCAACATTATTAAAGTTATTGATGAAAAACTTAGCCCCCTAGCCGAGACTATCCACAAGCATGCTACGGAGCTCCAGGCCGCTAGTAAGCGGCTAGATGAAGCAGAGGCTAGGCTACTGGCAGTTGAAAACTCCGCGGAAGCACAAGAACCGAGGATTGTGGTGCTGGAGAAGCAGGTCCGCGCCCTCACAGAGAGTGTGGACATGGCCGAGAACTACAGCAGGCGCCTAAATATTCGTGTCGTCGGCTTGGCGGAGGATACAGAGACTGGGCAGCCGGTGGATTTTTTCGAGTCCGGCCGCATAAAACTGGAGAGAGCCCACCGCACCCTCGCACCGAAACTGGACCCGAACAGGAGCCCCAGGTCGCTGCTTCTACGATTCCACGCGTTCAGAGACAAGCAGACGGTAATGGAAGCGGCGCGCCGGGCGAGCCAGGACGGTGGCATAATCTACAACGGATCCAGGGTCTCTTTTTACAGCGACTTCTCCTCGACGGTGATGAAGAAACGCAAGGCATACGACGCGATGAAACAGCGGCTGCGAGAGCGAGGGATGCCGTATGCTATGCTGTTCCCGGCCACCCTACAGGTGATGCATGGAGGCTCCGAAAAGAGGTTTTCCACACCGGAGGAGGTATGCACTTTCATTGACGCTCTGCCTGAATGATGACATTGAGGACAGCTGTTGTTTTCCCACTCAGGCTGGTAGGTCATGCTTTCTATGGACGTCGCCTACTTTTGATCAATCTGAACACTTTGAACATATTAAACATTTCCTAACCGAGTGGCGCGGCTTCTCGTAACGTGAATATTATGTTTCCACCTTATTTCGTTCACTCCCACAGGGAGGACTTTTTTGTTTTCTTGGCACGCTACTCATCATATGCTGTCAGTTCGTTCTTGGTGAGTTTGAAAGGTGCCTGCATGGTGAACAGTCCCTATTTATTTGGGGAAAGACCCTCAGTTTGTTTTTCTTTGTTGTGTATTTGTTTTGCTTGTTCAGTATAGTTCATGTGTCTAGCTCAGGACATGACAGGTGTTTAAGATTTATGTGGGGTATCAGCGCGGCATTCTTTATTCCTGAATAATGTCTTATGGCCATGTCTGATTTATATAATATTAAGATTTGTTCTTGGAACATTCGTGACCTCCAAAAACCTGCCAAGAGGACGGCAGTATTATCATTTTTGAAAAAGGAAAATGTCTCCATTGCGTTTCTCAAGGAGACTCATCTGGAGGACAAGGACAATGCTAAATTGCAGAGGAGCTGGGTGGGGCACATTTTTGCTACTTCATATTCTTCTTTCAGTAGGGGCGTAGCCATTCTGATTAGTAAAAAGCTGGCATTTAGGCCTCTTGATTGTGTTAAAGACAGCCAGGGCCGGTATATAATTGTTAAAGGAACACTTGCAGGAAAAGAGGTTACATTTATGAATTTATACTGTCCCCCAGCCTACTCCCCTGATTTTCTCTCCAAGGCTCTTGCAGTTTTTATGGAACGGGCTTCGGGGGACTCTTTTGTGGGAGGAGATTTTAATTGTCACCTTAATCCCTCTCTTGATAAACTTCCATCTGACATTTCTCCCCCTTCTAAGCAAGCGAGGGCGCTTACTAATATATGTCATGATATTGAATATTCTGATGTGTGGAGGCAGCTTCACCCTACTGATTCAGAGTTCACCTTTTTTTCAGCCCCTCATAAAAGCTATACCAGAATTGATTACATTTTCATCCCCTCCTCAAAAATGTCTCTTGCTTTATCATGTTCTATAGGCAACATTGTGTTATCAGACCCCCCTTTATTTGGTATATTCTCTTGCTGAGGACAGGGCATTGTCACGGTGCTGGAGATTTCAACCGTATCTTCTCAAAGACAACAAGTTTATCTCCTACTTTACTTCAGAATTTAAGATTTTTTACTCTATCAACTCACCATCCACAGATAGTCCCTCTGTCCTCTGGGAGACATGTAAAATGTACTCTCGTGGACTGATTTTGTCTTTTGTTGCGTCCAAAAGACGTGAGAAAAAAGAACAGCGTAAACTTCTTGAATCTCGACTATCGGAATTGGAGAAAAATCACATATCTAACCCGGGTCCTGATTTGTTTAAGGAACTGTTACACACACGGGCTGCATTGAATACTTTTCTGATTCAGGACTATGAACAATCCCTTAAATTTGCCAGGCAGAAACTATATGAGTTTGGGGATAAACCTGGAAGATATCTTGCTAGTCTCGTCAAGAAGAGGGCAGATTCTCAAAATATAGTCTCTATTACTGACTCTAATGGTGTTAGATCGTTCGATACCAGAACCATTAATAAACACTTTGCATCATTTTATTCCAATTTATATAGTGCTGAACAGCCTGATGATGCCCTGGCCCTTATGCGTCAGTTTTTTGCAGATTTGAGGCTCCCCAAAGCTACAGATGATCAAAAATTACAACTAAATGCCCCAATTACCAGAGAAGAAGCGCTATTTGCTTTGAAATCTATGCCGTCTGGTAAGGCCCCAGGGCCAGATGGATTTGGATGTGAGTTCTATAAGGAGTTTAGTGGTATTCTTTTAGACCCTCTGCTGTCTATGCTCAATCATTCATTTGAAAATGGGATCCTTCCTCAAACTCTTAGGGAGGCCAACATCTCTCTCATTCTTAAAAAAGGAAAATGCCCGGATAGCTGCGCCTCATACAGGCCAATAGCTCTACTTAACTCTGACCAAAAACTGCTCTCAAAAGTTTTGGCCTAACGTCTAGAGAAGGTTCTGCCCCATATTGTCAAGGAGGACCAAACTGGTTTTGTCAAAGGCCGAAACTCCAGTGATAATATGAGGAGGCTCCTTAACATCATCCAAATAACCCAGAGCTGCAAGGACCCGGCCCTAGTGCTGTCTCTCGACGCCGAGAAGGCATTCGATCGGGTCGAGTGGTCGTATCTGTTCTATGCTCTGGAGGAATTCGGCCTGGGTGATAATTTTGTGAATTGGATTAGGGTTCTGTATAATACTCCGATGGCGGCGGTTCTGACTAATGGGCTGAGATCCGACAACTTCCCCCTCCACAGCGGGAATAGGCAGGGCGACCCCCTTAGTCCCCTGCTCTTTGATATCGCTATCGAGCCGCTGGCCCAGGCAGTAAGACAAAACACTTTAATTTCTGGTATCTTCGTTGGTGAAAGGGAACATAAAATTACTTTATACGCGGATGACATTTTGATACATTTATCGCGACCCCAAACTTCTGTTCCCTGCCTGATTAAGGTAATTTCGTCATTCAGCGTCTTTTCGGGATATAAAATTAACTTTGCAAAATCCGAGGCTATGCCCCTGGGGTCGTTAACATGTGTTCCAGATATAGCTGAGCCCTTCCCGTTCCGCTGGTCTCCCACCGGATTCATTTACTTAGGAGTGCATGTTACACCCACCTTTGGTCAGATGTTTAAGTCCAACTTCCCCCCCCCCCCCTCTTGGATGCTATAAGGGCAGACTTAGACCGCTGGGCCCCTCTCCCTCTTTCCTGGCTAGGTAGGATTGCTCTCATAAAAATGAACGTCCTGCCTAGACTGCTATACCCACTGCAAATGATCCCTATCTTATTATCCAGCAAGGTTATTAAGGTGCTAGAAGACTGGCTAAGCTCCTTCATTTGGAATAAAAGGAAGCCCCGTCTTAAGATGACGAAACTTCAAATGGCAAGTTGTGATGGAGGGTTAGATGTACCAAATCTCAGATTTTACCAATTGGCATCGCACTTGCGGATGATTGCAAGCTGGCGCAACTGTGATCCAGCCTCGATCTGGCATGATATTGAATCCTCTCAGTCGCAGTGTCCCTTGCTGAATTTACTGTTTTTGAATAATCCTGATTCTGTTAAAAAACATTGCTCTAACCCTATTTCTATCAGTACCATTAGAGCATGGAAATCCATTCGCTCTATAGAAGGCCGGGCTCAGTTATCATCTCCTCTCACTCCCATTCTTGATAACCCGGACTTCCTGCCAGGCTGTAAGGACCAGGGCTTTAAAGTGTGGAGCACCCAAGGGCTGAATAAAATAGGCGATCTATTCAATGGCCAGATTTTACTATCCTTTCAGCAGTTGCGACAGCAATTTGGTTTATTTAATCAAGGTGACTTATACAGATATTTACAAATGAGAGATTTCATAGTTAAAGACACCACCTTAATGTCTAATAACACCACTTCATGTGTGGAGAAGGCCCTGTCTCTACAGATTGGTAAGAAATGCATTACTGGTTTTTACAGAGCTCTGAACTCAAATTTTCCTCTTACCTCACAAACCACCAAGCAAGCTTGGGAAAAGATCTAGGCGTTGTTATAGATGATGCAGACTGGCAGGAAGTCTGGTCCCAGGCCATGAACATTTCTGTGTGTAACCGCGCCAAATCTATACAGTTCAGAATTGTACATCGCACGCATATAACACCTTTTGTTAAGAACAGAATGGACGCTAATATCTCCCTGCTTTGCTGGAAATGCAATTCTGAGACTGGTAATTATATTCACTGCCTCTGGTCATGTGTAAAGTTACAAAGGTATTGGTCTAATATTGTGAATGAGCTGACTGCTATCTTTGGTGTCCCAATACGGATGGACCCTATGTGCCTGATACTTGGTCTCCCGGAGGGTCGGATCACTGATAATATACACAGGAGACTTTTCAATATACTGACTTTTGCTGCTAGAAAGAACATCCTACTCTACTGGATCAAGAATTTTGCTCCGACAAAAAAATCATGGCACAACATTGTTATGGACTGCATTCCTAGTGAATACATTACGTGCATGCTTCACTCCAAAATAGATGCTTTCTATAAGGTATGGGACCCTTACTTGCAGCATATTGGGCCCACGCTGTCATCCTCCTTGCTTCGTGGATTTCCCAGATCAGCCTAGCCGGTCTTTGTGACTTTGTTTTAAGTGCTCACTGTCTAACGTGCACCTTGTAGCCTTGCTGTTTGTACGTTCTGTATTGATTCTCATCTGGATACTGCTTGTTTTGTTGCAGGAGATTAATCTACTTTTCCTTTTTTCATAATTTTTATTTTTATTTTTTTATTATTTGTTTACTGTACCCATATGCCCATATTCTGCTGTTTTTCTCTTTTTTCTTTCTTTTCTCTTCTGTCATGTCTGAGCAGTTCTGTGTGTGTTGTGTTTAAAAGAAGAAAATGTAATTAAAAATATTTTACAAAAAAATATATATATATATTTTACTAGTACATTTACTTTAATAAAGGAAATTGTATAATATACTATAGTTATTCATGTGCGTGAGTCATAGTACATTTAAGTTAACTGGACTTTTATTTTGACGGGTTGTCGCAAAGACCTTTTTAGGAGGGCTGGACCAGAATATTCGAGTATTCGAATATTCATTAGGTGGGTTGGCATTCGATTTTCAATTTTGAGATTCTAATATTCTTTTTTTCTAACACCTAGCATCCCCCGCGAAGCGGTTTTCATTCGTGCTTGAATATGAATCGCCCATGAATGAACGTCATGATTTAGTAAATCTGGAAGAGAAGACAAAATATGCCGAAGACACCATGTGTGTGGGAACACTTTAAATTCAGTGAGGACAAGACAAAAGCAGTGTGCCAAATATGCAATTTGAAACTGGCCTACCACAACAGCACATCAAGTTTGAAAAATCACATGAGTTCTGTAAGTACTACGTCTATAAAAATGCTAGTTTGTGATTTATTGTGTGTTCAACTTTGTGCGCGTTGCGCAGATCTGCTTATGTTATCAAAGCAACACGAGAGCAATTAATGAAAGATGCTTTGTGCTGTTCGGTCTGTGCAGCGTTGCATGATGCCCGACAAACCTAATATTTGGAGCAGTTTGGTGACACAGGTTGCATGTCACTATGTTGCACGTATTCAATTTTATTTTTCTTACGGTGACAGCTGAAGCTGAATGGGGAATTTACACAGACTCATGCCCATCATGCATTTAATCCGTGTCTCTGGTGCTGTTGGCAATCAAACTGTGTTCTGTGCCTGAGCAACAAACAAGAAATACTCAAAACATTTTTCTAAACTAACGTAATAAAGTAAGGAAACGAAATATATCTAATTTACCATTGAAAACAAAACTTAACTATTAAAATGGCTGCAACAGTTACTAGTCTCCTTCATGTTATGCTTTTAAATCCGCACTCCAGCGCAGTTGGCAATCAAACTATGCTAGCACCCGAACCACAAACAAAAAATACTCCAAACATTTTTTCTAGATTAACTTAATACAGAAACTGAAGAAAATATAATTTGCCATTAACAACAAAACTATTTTAATGTGAGGCGCGTTGCTTCCGGCTCGCGCTGTTCTGTAGTTTTATTAGAGCTGTCACGATTATTAAATAATCGTCTCATCGCGATTGTTTGACCTCATCGCGATGGTTTCAGATCATCGCAATTATCGCACATCTCTATAGAAGACACTAGGGGGAGCTGTAGTGTATCTGCATATTGCATATTTTAGTGTATATATTGTTACTTAAGCATGGTAATACACGTGAAGTCGATTGGATGAACGGTTCTCGACGTAATAAAAATGCTAACAGACAGACAGAAACAGAGATTCCTGCCTTTATTAGAGAGAAGAATTTGTTCAGCCCCCTCCCTCCGAAGCTTCGAAGCTCCAAAAATGTTATTCGGACCAGCCCTACTTTTTAGTGCATGTTTGACAGTAACTGAAAATAAAGCTGTGAAAATGAAGGAAACTCTCAGAGCAGCTGTGGAGATGTGTTCGCATATAGTGAGATGCAGGAAACCGCTTGAATCATTTATTCAGAGACACACAGAACAGACAGATTACATATTTAAACCGCATCTGAGTCACTAGTACTGATGTTATTTAAAGCACAAATTGAATTTCATTAGCTGTTCAGTGTTATTTTCTGATAAAGAAGTTGTAAATTTGAAAGATTCCACGCCATTCTGCGTTTAACATCAAATTCCATTTTAATACCTGGATTCCATGATTCTGTCCGCGTTTTCCACTTTGCAGAAATCATATGGCCCTAGACTCTTAACGAAATCTAACACGACTAATGATTGTCCTTAGTGCTGGGCGGTATGACCATAAATTAATATAACGGTATTTTACAGATTTATATATCGGTTTCCCTGTATATGATGGCATTTTTTAAACCACATTTTCTACTGATTGAGAGAGGAAATACTCCAGTTGATTGATTTAAAATTCCCTTTTCTTTTCTTCTTGGAAAACAGAACTAGGGACAAACAGGAATGTCACAGAGCCGGGTTACGCATGTTGTTTAAGCGGCATACACCAGTAATGCAGTATATAAAAAAATATACACCGGTTTTCGGTATGAACCCGGTATATCGCCCAGCACCAATTGTCCTTTATTTGGCTTATTCCTTATAACAACTATGATGCATTTATCCTCTGTGAGGATCAGATGTAGATGGGTATTCAATGCAAATCCCAAAGAATAGTAGTATACCTCTTAAATTTTCTTGACTTTAAAAAAAACAACGCTTCTATTTTCTTGACAAACTAAAAGATGTAAAATTTAATTTGTATATATTTTGAGTGATGGATATGGAATGCACTGCATGTTGCTTGCTTACTTTGATCAAAAGCTTAATGCATGTAAGTCTACATGTCATAATAACTAAAGATGCTTCTAACCACAGCTCTAGACCTGTAGTTCCAACCACGCAACTTTGCGATGCTGCTTGCGATTGATTGTTGGAACGATTATTTTGGGAAACAATTGAATCGTTGAACTATGCTGGAACGACGGAACTTGCGACCATAGTTGGCTAACGATGCTTTTGGGAAACGCACCCCAGATCAGGAAATATTTCTTACAGGACATAGTCTTCAGTCTGGAGGTGTTTAACATACTGGGCTGTGCTCCAGCACTGACCTATTATACGCTACACATAATCTGTCCTGATGTGTTTCTTATTAAGTGACATGACAACATGTTGTTCTGTAGTTTTTTATGCTGTTGTATACTGAAACAATGACATA
The DNA here is from genome assembly GCF_024868665.1 of Triplophysa rosa. Classification (NCBI taxonomy): domain Eukaryota; kingdom Metazoa; phylum Chordata; class Actinopteri; order Cypriniformes; family Nemacheilidae; genus Triplophysa; species Triplophysa rosa. The sequence continues at coordinate 189,384 of NC_079914.1, forward strand.
AATGTTTTTATTGTGCTGTTGAGAGTCACAAACTTCCCATAATGCTTTGCTTTGTCTCTGACGGGAAAGGCAGTGGTCATGAATCACGGCAGTGCTTGCTCTCCTAATCTCTGTATTCACTTTGTGTCCATTCGCCCACATCATCATTCACACAGCAACAATAATGTAGGCCTGCGTGTTGAGCAACATGCACGATGTGTATAAAATCATAACATCCCCAGTCAGTGTTTTGTGTGTGGATCTGTTGGCCGTGGGTTACTGGAGAAATGTGCCGCATGAAATCTCTGCCAGGTCTAAAGTTAGCCCACCCAAAGTCAGCTGTCCCACACTCACCGTCCAGTTGTCCAGAGCAGTAACCCACCTAAAGTCCTTTTACAACAGCTGAACAAGATCTCATGCTGGACTGCTTCAACTTTCCATTTGCTGAAAAAGTATTTTTGGAGTCTGTTTCCACACAAACTTGGCCATTCAACATATCACGCTAGCAACAGAGACGTGTTTATTCAGTGTTTCTGTGGTTTTAAGGCAAATATCAAAGATCATTTCTAATGGTGGACTGATATGAGTTTTTAGTGGATGATTTTGAGAAAGCAATGTGGCTTATATAAGACAAATGTAATAACTGTAAATGGGAGACATGCAGAACTAAAAGAACACGCATGATATTATGTTAATAGGGGACAGTTTAATACAGCACAAATTGGATACAAATATGTCAAAATTAAAGGTCCAGTATATGAAATTTAGTGGCATCTTGTGGTGAGGTATCGAATTGCAACCAACCCTCCCCCTCCCTTTCGAAGCACTATGGCCGCTGACACAAAGCTAAGATGTCGTCATGTTTTTGCTTCTTTGCCAAATAGATAATGTAGATAAAATAGATAAGATAACGTATTTACGAAACGCGCTCTGTAGAGCAGTTTGTCCATTTAGGGCTACTGTAGAAACAACATGGCGAATTCCATGTAAGAGGACCTGTGGTGTATGTAGATAGAAATAGCTCATAAAGATAATAAAAACATAACACTATTATGTAAGGTCTTTATACACCTCTGAAGACATAGTTATGTATATTATATTGCATTTCTGTCAATAGATCCTCCAAAAAATACACATTTGACCTTTAAAACATTACTTTTACCAACGGAAAGCTTTATAGGTCAAACTGGATGTCTTAGAGGCCGTTTACACGAGACCGTTTTCAACTAAAAACAGAAAGCTTTGTATGCGTTTTGGCTGTTCATTTACACGAAAACTGCGTTTTGGGGGACTGAAAACGCAAACTTTTGAAAAAGGGTCTCAAAGTGCAGGTTTTTGAAAACGACGGCATTATTGTGTCTGTGTAAACTCTGAAGGTGGCGTTTTCCAAAAACGATGACGTCATACGCATGCGTATTACGCGTTCAGTCTGTAGGCATGCGCGAGTATTCCCCAAACAATAATGGCGGCCTCCATGCTGCATGTTTGTGCCGCGTGACATACTTATTATCATTTCTCCAGCAAAAACTAGATTTACTGCACCACTACAACCAGCGGAGACATAGTATTTATATGCACACTATTATAAACACACATACACGCCGACAAAGTGTATTAAAACGTGCTTTTTAGATTAAAACAGTGTATGCCGATGTGTGTAAGCAGATGTGGTCCATCCATTGGCCTGGAATGCATAATACATCGTTTTTATTCGTTTGCCCAGATCCATGTACATGCAGATCGTTTTGATAACGCAGTCGTGTGAACGTGAAACTTTTCAAAAACACAAAGGTAAAACTTTTCAGTTTTTTATCATGCTAACATACTCTTATCAGTCAAAATGCATATAAATCTGACAAACTGAAAGATGCATTGGCAAATACAGATAAAATCCAAATATTTGTTGTTATATCAGTGTACCACTAATAATAATTTCTGTTTGTTTGGAGTGGTGGTTTTCTTAGTGAGCACTCGGTGGATCACTGTTTAGGAATGAGTAAAAGTAATGATGCTACTAACTGGACATGTTCTTTTGTGACAGATATTCAGATGTTTTGATAGACAGACAGACAGAGAAGACAGACAGACAGAGAAAACAGACAGATAGACAGTTCCAGCAAACACAAGCCCCAGCTTGTCGTGTTTCCACAGCAAATGTTTCAGGTTTTATTGTGTGAGTTATCTGATGACTATAATTAGATGCACATTCCACTTCCTGTGCCGCCCCTCCCTCATTTCACATTCAACTCAATACTTCTGATTCCAGCACATCCAGCTGGTGTCCCTCAACAATCCCTCCCTCCCCCCACCTCTGGCCATCCGTCTTTTGGACAACCCCTCCATCATGACTGCTTTGTGCTGGATGTGCAGGAATTCCCCGGGAACTCGAGCTCAGAGTCATTGGGAAAGTGGATCTGTGTCTTTTGTTGGTGTTGTCATTGAACACAGCTGGGTGGATAGAGTTTAAGAGACACAGAGCTGCTGTCAGTCAATGTGAAGAAATCAAATCACCTGTCAGACAGCAGTTTGAGAAACTTTGCAAACTTGTTGAAATGGCTCTCTAAAGCAAGACTGAATTTGTGTATTTGTTATGAAAATTATATCACAATGACAAAAAATACTTTGTTTCTATTTTCTTTGTTCTACATGGCATTGCTTGTTTTTCTCTTTATTTTTGTTTGGAAATACGCCTAACGTCTGGACATTTCTTTTAAGATGCACACATGTAACTCACTTGTGGTTTTAGTTGTTCCCTTTTCACCTTATATATTGAACACAAAGTCAATTTATAATCAACTTAATACTTAATTATATTGAAATATTTGTATATTATTTATTGCTTTATATTTACAAGTATTTTACTTATTAATACATTATTAATTCCCCTAAATAAAATATGATAAATTAATAAAAGAAGATTATAAAATATAAAAGATTATTAATATCAATATTATTTTATGCAAAAATGCTTTCTGGTTCTCGAATCTGATTGATTGAGAGCCATGCGATATTTCACCAGTATCACCATGGAACCACTTTACTGACTGTTTGTATCACTTCGCCGCTAAACTAACTCAGACTATGCTGCCCTTGCAACTGCATCACTCTGAAGAAGCTTGACAGCTAGCTAGCTAACAAACACACACACACACACACACACACACACACACACACACACACACGCAGGCTTTGGTTGACTATCCCCGTGGGGACAGTCCATAGGCGTAATGTTTTTATACTGTACAAACTGTATATTCTATCCCCTATCCCTAACCCTATCCCTAAACCTAAAGATCATAGAACACTTTTTGCATTTTTAGATTTGTAAAAAATATTGTTCTGTACAATTTATTAGCTTTTTTGCCCCTGGGGACCTCAATTTTGGTCCCCACGGTGAGACGAGTCCCCATGTGTTGGTGTGCATTCAGGTTTAGGTCCCCACCGGGATATACAAACATGAACACACACACACACAAAGCAGTTAATCCTTACAAGAATGTTTACTTTTGTGATCCTTTCTCATTTTTTGCACAACTTTATTACAACAAACAAGATAAGAAATTACAAATTGCACATTCATTTGTTTGGTATACATATAAACGCGTGCACTGCAATCTGCACATGGGTGAACATATGATAGAACTTTCTTACATTATATTGATCACAACTTCCTACTTCCAAGACTCAATGTTATGTTAAAGTCCCACTGCATTTGAAAATTTGAATGCACTTAAAATTCATCTTCAAGCATTAAAATTGCATATTTTCCTGTGATAATAATTTATGCTTTAAAATGACCTGAATGTAACTCTACACCCTTGCTTTATTTAGTATATGTGGATTCATGAATATGCAAATTAGTCCCCACCTCTTACAGTCTATAGCCCTATACGGATGGTAATTGTTTCTCATAAGGACTTCTGTAAAAATAAATCTGCATGGCTCCTTGGTGATAAATTGTTAGACTTGCATTAATAGTTCAGTATTGATTAGGGATGTAACGGTATTGTAAATATCGAAGTATCGCGATAGCATTTTTTTCGATACTATCGTGGTCGCATGACAATAGATCTTCCAGGCAAAGTGTAGTTTTTTCAGCCGAATGGAGCGAGTTGAGGGAAGCGGGAACTACAATTCCCATCAACCCATGTGTGCCCATCATCCTCTGCGCTCTGCTGCCGCCCGCTACAGATCAAGTTGAGCGAAAATGGCGGATGCCGCTAGTGGCATAGAAATGGATTTACAAATTGTTGAAGCTAGGGCTGGGCGGAATGACGGAATATTCCGTTACCGCGGAATAAAATGTCAACCATAAGAGATTTTTCTATTCCATGTATTCTGCGGAATGTAAATAAGTAGGCGTGGTTAACTCTGCGCTCTGCAAATTAGGCGCTATTCTGAAAAAAACGAATGAATTAATCCACCCGTAACAAATGAACGTATCAAACATTCTTTTGACCTTCTTTCAGTCTGTAGTTTAGTGATCCGCTCCAGTCCGGCGCTTCTCTCACCCGCAGTGCTCGTGCAGGGATCTGCGCCAGCATTTAAAAAAGCTCATTCTCAACACGTATTTCAGAAGTCAGGTTGTTTTGAAAAGCTGTTAATAGTTTTATAAAGTTTAACTTCAGGCGAGCCAAGGTGAAACTTGCGTTGAAATGCGCGATGATGCTCGCGAGCGCGCGAGCGCTTTGATGTGACGCGCTTCTACCTCCAGTTTTGGGAGACGCGTGAGGAGTCACCAGAGACTCGCAGTGCAAAAACAAGCCCGAGAATAAACAAACCTAAAGACAGAGAGTCGCAACACACTAAAAGTGCTCATCTAATAGAGAGTGAAGAGCGATAAAGACCTACAGTACAGACCCCATGAACACCAGTTTAGTCATATACTGTACTCTCATTGTTTGTGCATATTCATACTTTATTGTTATATATGTTGTCTATCTTCCTACTGTATACATATGATATAGCCAGAAGATAAATATGAATAAATAATACATCTGATTATCAGAACTTAATTTGATATCTTTAGTACATTTTCATAACTTACCTACATTTTAACTATGGTGAGCATTTAAATGAACTGTAATAAATAAATTAGTTAAATCAATCTAAGAAAAATGAGGTATAAAATATAGAATTATAATGGGAGATTGTTTCATGAAATATATCGTTACCGTGAAATAAAATTACTCATTCCTTGAAATAGATTTTTGGCCATTCCGCCCACCTCTAGTTGAAGCTAAAGCGAATTATAAATCGCATGTGTGGAAGAATTTCGGTTTTCCCGTAACAAGAAACGAGAGAAGGTGACGGACAGACAAAAAACAATATGCAGACACTGCCAGACTGCGGTGAAGTACAATTCGGGGAATACGACTAATATGAAGAGCCATTTGTTACATCACCCCGAAAAGTTTCATGATTATACGAGGAGAAAAAAAAATAGCAGTGAGTGAAGCAGTGAATGAGGCGAGTACCTGACTGGTTGTGAGTTGTTAAAAGTTGACAAACAACTCAGACTTTTTTCATTTTAATTTTTTCATATTTCATGTTCTCAATTTTTATGTTATTATTTTTTATGCTATTATATTACTGTTCTTTGCACTTTAAAATTACCTAATCTAAAAATAATAAATGTGATCTTTGTTCAGTCATAGTTTAATAAACACTTATGCCACATTTTTCCAAGTCTTCATTTGTTTTGTTTTTTTTCCTGCACAAAATTCAATAAATATCGTATTGTAGTCTTCATGTCGAGGTACTATCGTATCGTGAAATGTTGATACCGTTACATCCCTATTTCTCTCCGTTTGCGGAAGTGCTTCAGGCGCACGTGTGATAAGACGTTACGTGAGTCATGTTGTGCTTTTTATGCTGCCATTTACGGTGTTTTTAATGCATCAGACACTATAATCCCTGAACCTCCTAAAGAGCAACACTCTACGGTGCTTTTAAGTGGTGAGAACGGACTTACAAAACATATTTTGGATTTAACACCTGTTATAAACTCAGAGATGTGGATTTGGACAGCAATTAAATTACTGCAAGACCTTGGTTTTTGTCAAATACAGTAGGTAATTCGGCAAGGGATTTTTCCGCAGGTGGTGGGACAAAAACAGAGACATTCTGGATTCGGACGGCAATAAAATCACCATTTACCCCTGTAAATGGTGAAAATATCTTACATCCCAATGAGAAACATTTACCGTCCGAATAGGGCTTATGTCTCTTTCATTCACACGCACGCCCTGCCTTGTTATTTCACACTAATAGAGCAGCACAGCGCAAATTTAATAGAAGTGACAGTTTGGAATTAGTAGCGGAGGTTTGTTCGAAGGCATTAGGAAGGCCGGGGTGGTCTCGTCGGAAAGCCCCTGTGGAGACCCGTAAGCACCTAGTGTTTGAAGCCTCCCAGACTTGCGGTTCCCGTGCTGGGGCCGGTCAAAATTACGACCATTTGGAGGACATAGCTCCGGAGCCTGGGGTTGCATGTCACGGTCCTACCTTGTTTATGAATTCCTAGTCGTGTGGCAGGATCGGGACAGAGCCCTTAGGTTTTATGTGAGAAAGCCATGAGTTGTTTATGTTTTTTACTTCTCATGTGTTTTCTCGTGTCTCGTCATTGGCCCCGCCCCTCTCGTTTCGTGTATTGCCTCCTTGCCGTGTCTAATGTTTCCCACCTGCCCTGTGTCATTATCCCTCGTTTGTCTTCTCCTATAAATACCCTCATGTTTCTTTGTCCTGTGCTGGTGTATTGTATATGGTGTCGTTGAGTGCCTTTCGTGTGCCATGTTCCTGTTTTCTGTGTAATCCCCGTCCAGTAGTAAGTGTTCAGTCAAGTTTTGTCTAAGTGTTGTTTATTTTTAGTTTAGTGTCAGTTAGCCTGCGTCCTGTTGTTTGTATTATTATTTTCTGACCTTTCGTTTTCCCCCATCGAGGGTGTTTTGTTTTGTACCTTTTGTTTTGTTAAAAGAATAAAATCTTTTTGTTAACACCTGCACTCCCGCCTGCCTGCAACTGGGTTCTTCCTTCCTCACGTATCGTGACATCGCATTAGACATCGTTGGAAAGGTCTCTGCCGGGTCTGGCAAGTCTCCTGTACCTCTTGCCTCCGGCCTAATCACAGCAATGCTGATATAAGAGCACTATCACATACTCGAGTGATATTGCATTAGTATTAGTTGATATAATTTATTAAAATCTATGTTATTATTAATAATGGATATTCATTTAATTAATATGGATGAATAAATAAGATACTTGTTCAAATTGAAGGCTGGTGCATGTTTACAGATGCCTCACAGGGATTGTTTTGCTCAGTGTGTGTGTGTGTGTGTGTGTGTGTGTGTCTGGATTGTGTGTTGACATCGCTATGGCTACAGACAGACTCACATTCCTGGAGTTTTCATGCTGGATGCTGAACACGACCTTCACATGCATGCTCAGATGAGAAACTCAATACAGATCTTCAGTCTGAGCCTGACTGTTGTTCCAGATGAGTCTGAAACATATGATGAACACACAGTGACTTTTTAAAGTGTTCTGTAAAGCTCTTAGAGTGTTTAAACCCATTGCAGATCTCTTGATCACTGTCTGTTATTGTACGGCGTGAAAATCAATAAGTGAAATCAGTGAAGGCACTGATACACTCACTGTGTGTGTGTTTGTTTGCATTTGTGTGTGTTTCCACAAGCAGCACACTAACATGAAGAGGATGAAGCTCAGTTCAGAGGTGTTGTGTCCATCTGTAACATTGTGCTTGTGGAGGGAGTTGTTTTTAGTCCACCATCCTATTGTTTTTTGGGATGCATGTGTGTGTGTTTCCGGTGTAAACGGCATGTGGCTTGTACGCAAACACTAGTGTAGTATCATATTCACAGGCAAACACGTGCAATAAATGATTTCAGTGTACAGTTTTCTTGTGTAAGCCTGTTTAGGCTATTCTTTCACTGTCTTTCACTGTGGACATTTATCACAAAACTAAAACGATTGCAGAAGATATACAGTAACAGCTCATAACACTTGTGTTAGTGACACATTGTGTTTGGTTAGCATAAGGAAGGGTGACAATTGGTTGCAATAATTATTCCATAAACAAAATGACCTCAACATGAAGGGTCAATATGAAAAACAAAAGTGTAGAAAATGGCCCCTTCAAACTTACAAAAAGTTCCTGTAAATGTCTATGAAACATGTGACAGATCTCACGCGCGTTGGCTAATTTTAGCTGTAGAGTGTTGTTCACTAAACAGCTGACCCAGTGCACTTTTTGAATCCTCGCCTCATGTTTTGGGGGTCTCACAGGTGCAGGACAGCTGCCTCACCCTGAAGCTTGATCTTTTCTGTGTGATCAGGTCTTTAGCAGTGTATCCCGAGAGATCTATAATAAAATCTGAAACTTTAATGGAGACATTTGTGAGACTCTTTTTCTCAGGACACAGATGAGACTTAAAAAACTTTCCATTTGCTCTCCATTTAATCTCATTGATGTCTAGGAGAAATAATGAAGATGATTTGGATATTCATGTTTCACGTGTTTCAATTTTTCTGCATAAAAGCGAGTTTATGGAAGCATTGAGCGGTGTGCTGTTAACCTGAGATCAGTGGATCATGAACTCTCACCCTGTTGAAAAAAAACAGCATATGCTGGGTTAGGTATTTTTTGATGCTGGTTCGACCAGCTATGGACCAGCACATGACCAGCTAAGGACCATCTTAAACCAGCACATGACCAGCACAAACCAGTAAACCAGCATCAAAACATACCAAACCAGCATATGCTGTTTTTTTCAACGGGGCAGTGTGTCTATATGCTGAACATGATTTCCAAACCTGGGTCCGGTTGCACAAACTGCTTAGACTAGTCTTACAAGTTAGTCATCCATTTTTTTTCTTTAAGACTGGTTATAGCTGGTTTTAAGACTAAGGTTAAGGTTATAACTTCTTCAAGTCTTGTACTTGTACTTGTACAGAAATGTTTACTGTGTAAATGTTTGCAGGAAAATGTCTATTGTAAAGTATTGTAATTTTTTGTTACTTGTAATCTACAATTCTGTCTCATATCTGTCATATTGCCATGTTGGTCGGAACTGCACACAAGTTTTTCACCTGCTGTTGCACTTGTGTATATGGTTGAGTGACAACAAAGGGATTTGATTTGAAGTCAGTTACATAAAAAGGTACGTTGGTCTAATTGAAATATGAAAAGTAAGACCTAATTATAGTCCTAACTAATTGCTAGTCTCTGAGTATAGTTGTTAAGACACAGTCTTAACTTAGCGGCTGCGTTTATGCAACTCGCACCTGATTGTAAAACTGAATTTTCTGCATTCGATACAACTCAGATTTCGGGTATTGCTGACCTCAATTCCGGAAGTGAACGTCTGGAACGGCAAACAAAGTCGGTTATCCGACCTCTGAACTCGGGGCAGATCAATCAACCCTGACCTCAGCGAGACGCGTCATTTGACGTCACGGACAAGATGGCGGCTAGCTCTTTGCAGGCTTGTGTGAACCGTAAACAAACTTTAAACTATTTCTACAATACGAAATATGTATGAACACGAACGTTAATATATCCAGAAACTGTTTATGAACAAATGCCTACGTTTGAATAGCTACCATATAACGTTCTCTCACCGTCTCATAACGACATCACACGGTAAACATGCGAATGTGATGCGTGGTTGACTGGAACTGAATGAGGTCGGAAGTCAGATATTTTACATCATAATATCCGATACCCGAGTTGTCTCGACCGCAGCATTACTTTCTACTACTGTGCTCTGTGCCGCTGGCAACGCTGAAACACGTTTGCTTTGAGGTGTGTCAGTAAATTTGTGCTAGCACGCCTCTGAAATGAATCCACCATTTGCAAACAGTTGGAAACATGAAACAATGAATTGAAAACGCTCGCTCTGCTGCGCACGCCTGCGTCAGTGGAAACGCACTGTTGAAGGTGTTATTCATTATGTCAGATGTGGGATCTTTCTGTTTGATATCTTTCTGACCATCAAGACATTGTTGGCCTGGTGTAAACAATGCTGATCAGTATAGACATACGGGTCATTCTCACCAAACCATTGAAACTTCATGCCAGTAATGATTTTAAATATAACACATAATTTCACACATTTGACAAATGTTTACTTTTTTTTATAGAAATATGATTCATTATTGTCTAATTAAATATGATGAATGAAAACTTGCTTAGGTTCTAGGTTCTTAGCTTCTCTTTTTATTTTCAAAAGATGCTATGGAATTAACATTTCAAAGTGTAAAGGTAATGAAATGTTTTTTTTTATTTGACATTTTTGCATAAAAGTTTTGAAATTAATGACTTTAAACATGTCAGATCTTGTTTTTATTGCCTAAAAGAATAATTTTTAACATCTTTGAAACCAAGATTTCATGAGAATCACCCATAACTCCAATCTCCACAAATCTGCAGCCAAGGATTTCTATCCGAGTGTTTGTTATTCCCCAAAGGAATTTTACTTTCCCAGTTACATGAAAGACAGCATTTACCCGACCAGACCTGCTGCTGAAGATCTCCCTTCCTGCAAAGTTCAGTTTGAACTCTAATCAAACACACCTGAACCTGTGTATCCAGGTGTTTACGTTAAGAATAATCTCAATCGGTACACTAAAGCTCACCGCTAAACTGGTTTATGGTATCACTGAGATTGGAGTCATTCAGTAGCCGTCTGACTGACGCTTGTAGCCTTGAATGAAAAAATGCAGAGAAGCCAGAATTTCACGTAGTTGCAGTTTTATCAGAGGAGCGGCTCATTGCGGCTGGAGGATGTCTGTTACTTGATTCACGTCGCTCATCTGTGTTCAGCTCTGTTAAATCCAGCTATGGCTTTAGTTGACCAATAAAATGCCAGGGGCCTTATTTATACAACCGTTGCATATGCACAAAATATGCCCTGAAAGATGCGTATGCCACCTGCATGCAAAACTCTGACCCATGTGTACGCACATTATGGAGACTAGGGGAACAAACATGGCGACACAAATAATGAGTTATTGAACTCAACGGTGCACACTTTGATATTATTGTGGACACTGCTTGATCCGGTTGTGGAACGGTGCATTGGCTCATATCTTCCACATGTCTCATACCGTGAATGGAAATATGCATATTGAAATGATATGCAGATGACATTATGCATAGTTAAATTAGGCATTGTAAGCTCCATATATGGTTATATCAGGGAGGCGATGGGGTGGAGATACACGTACGCACTTCCCCTGTCAGGGATTTATAAAGGGAATTATGCACAGGTTTTTATAAATCTGAAAACTTCTGTGTGTACGCAGAATCTTCCTTTTGTGCGTGCGCACACTCTAAGGATAAAATCTACGCAAAGTTTTATAAATGATACCCCAGATCCTTTTCGTTCAGAACGTGGGTTTAAGAATAACATCTGACTGAGCAGAAACGCACCCAGACATCCAGAGACACAGCAGACACAAACTCTACACTCTTAAAAAATGCTGGATTATTTTCAACTGGGTAAAAAAAAGAGACAAACCCATCTGTTGGGTTTCAACCCAAAATGCTGCCTTGTTTTAACCCATTGTTGGTTCAAATAAAAACATTTTCTGGGTTAATTTACCCAATGGTTGGATTTATTTCTTTTGGAACCAACGCTAGGTTCCAAAAAAATAACCCAGCAGTTTTTAGAGTGTACCATTAATGCATCATCCAGTCCGAGAAAACTGAACGATTCCTTTAAAAGAAAGTTGGCATCTGAGTGGGTTTTTGACAAGTGTTAAGGGTTTGGATCAGGTTTATGTGAACAAGCAAAACATGCAGTGGGTATCAATTCAATTTAGAACGACATAAATATATGTTTCAAAGTGAACTTATGTTGTGTTTCTTCTGCAGTCACATTGAGAAGATCACCACATGGCATGACCCCCGAAAGAGCAGGACACCCTCAGTGAATCAGATGACTGTCCACAACCAGACCTCCAACAATGGCAACATCCAGCAGCGCTCCATGGCTCTGTCTCAACCCAACCTCGGTGAGTCCACATTACTCATGAAAACACACACATTTTACATCATCTAACCTCGCCACTCAATGTCACATGACATTCACGAATCAAATTTCACAACTGTGACGTGGAATCAGGGTCATTTCTCCCTGCTACAAATAATGGAGGTTAATAGTCATCCAGAGATAAAGTTGATGCCTGCTGGTTTGCAAAGATGTGGTAACATTTAGTAAAAAAAGTATGAGATTAATTTATCAGTGTACCCCCGTTTTCAGAAAAAAATGCATATCTGCAGATTTAACAGTGTAAAGAACCACAGAGAACACATTAACAAATACCTTGCAACAAACCATAAATATGTAGGTGCCATATACGACTGCTCCAGACATGTCAACACGTCTGCCACCTCGTAACATTTCATTTGCTGTCCTCAATCATAGTAAAAATGATGAGCTGTAAAAACATATATTTAAATTCCTGAAGAAATTAGAGAATGTGTCTGCTTTGTGTTTCTAAATGTATTAACTTAATGTTACAGATTTTTAAACAATAATATATTTTAATGTTATGTTAGCTAACGCCTTCATCTTGTAGTAATATGTTAGTTTATAATTTATAATGATTGTGTCTACACAATAACACATAACATGTGATATTCATGCATGTGTGTAACTGAAGCTATGGACCGGATTTGCCCATTCTGGTGGATGAGTTATCCCTGCTAAAAAAAACACTAGAAAACATCAGATGCATTTTTATAGTTTCCATTAAAATAGCGTTATGAACCAATCGTTTTTTTTTCATTAAAACCGTTACAAATTTCTTTATTCCAGTAGGATTTAATGGTGTTCTGTTGGTTCCCGTCTGCCAGATAATCCCACCAATAGAACCCATCACATACCAGTACACACCATTAAAGTTTCCTTTGAATCCAGTACAATTCCCATTAAAACTATTATATCCATTAGATTTTTTTATTGTGTTTATATATACAGGGCATTGTTTTATTCTTGTATAGAGGATGTATAGAGGCTTATAGAAACAGCTGCTAAAGAGGCATCTATGTGTATATATCTATGCTAAAAACTATTTTATACACTTAAGCAACAACATAGCTAAATCTAATGTTTTTGTTTTGTCCTCAACCGAAAAAACATGTTTTGACTTCTGTCTGTATACTAGGGGTTGGGAGTTTTGAAAGCTTGGCATTAGTTGACTGTCATAAGTGAGAAGTTGTTTCCTCTGAATACTGTCCCATCACACAGCCTCTGTCAGTACCCTAAATCACTTGCCCCTTTTCTTACCAAATTCTGATTTGTAATGAAATGAAAGAAAGTACCTGTGCCTTGTTGGCAGTGGAGAAACAGATTCCAGTGAAAGGGGGAAGGGAAAGAAAACTGTTTAAAAAGAAAAGAGATTCATCTGCGTACAGTAGACTGAGCAGCACCATTTATCAGTTCACTTCATGAAAACTTTCAAGAAATTCCTCGATCATATTTCTCCCAAGAATCACAATAGAAAGATTAAGAAACAGATATTTCTAGATTGTTTTGCATTGTGACATAATTTTATGACATTTTTACAATATGAATGACAATAAACATAAAATATACCATATTTGTAAAATAAACAGTATAAGTATTTTACTGCAAGTTTGTAGCACTTTGTTTAAAAGCAGTTTAACAGATAAACATTTTTGTTCACAACAGTATATAAAGTAGAAAATGTGTTTCATTCACATGAACACAATGTTCCAATGTACAAAATCTAAATGGTCCAAAAATACAGCTTTATTTCCAACTGACTGAACCTGACAAAATGTGTAGTCAGTTAACAGACGGTGTTTAAATGCAATCAACATGTTTATCATATGTGTATTACAGTGACTCTGCATTATCAAATTACTGGGTGGTAAAGCCACAGTTTTGTTTGATATTTATGTAAAATGTTATGTTTAGTTTCTGTGATTAATGACTTGAAGCTTATTTGTCATTGCTTTATGTCATGATAATTATTATATGTTTACATGGCTAGAAATTTAACAAATCATTGAATATAGTATGATTGAGGTAGTTCTAGAAAAATATGTCAACCAATTCATGCATCAATTTATATCATCTTAAGCCTGGCCTATAGTTTATGGTTAATCTGTCTAATATTGCATTGGTTACCATGATTAATTGATTTTCTTTATCAAATAATACAGTATAACGTGCTTTAAAAAGCACATATTAAATCGCAATTGCAACATTTGTAAAAAAAATCGCAATGAACTATTTTTCAAAATTGTTCAGCCCTAAATGTAATCCAACACTGTCCGTCCACTCATATGATGCATCCTTGGTTATCTCTCAACCAATCCCACAATGCTTTGTGGCTCTTCCTGTGGCCTGTGGAGTTGTCCTCCATTTAGGAACTTTTTGAGAAAGTGTTTGAATTTTCAGTCCAGACTGAGCCTGTTGTGTAAATCATTATGGGCTCCTTTAACATGGGTAATTTAAACTTTTTTGTGTAGATCCCACTGTTTTTTTTCTCAAAGGTTACAAAGAACATTTTGTCTTTTTAAAGTGATATTTCACCCCAAAATAAAAAAATCTTTCATCATTTACATACCCTCTTGTCATTTCAAACCTTTATGACTTTCTTTCTAACTCAGAACACAAAAAAGATATTTTGAACAAAGTTGGTAACCGAACAGCACTGGGCCCCATTCACTTCTATTGTTTGGACACAAAACCAATGCAAGTGAATGGGGTCCAGTTAACAACAATTTTCAAAATATCTTCATTTGTGTAAAAAATGTCATAAAGGTTTGAAATGACAAAAAAGATAAGTAAATGATGACATAATTTTGTTTTTGGGTAAACTATCACCTTAAAGTAGTAGTTCACTTCAAAATTTGCCCCATTGACTTTCTATAGTAGGAATAAAAATTACTATGGAAAGTGAATGGGGGCTAATTTTGAGGTGAACTACTCCTTTATGTCATGTGTGCCGAAGCATCATGTGCGACCAGGAACATCTTTTAAAAGGTCATTTCAAAGTTCTTTTAGATTTTATGTTGACATCTAGGACTAGTTTGTCCGCTCATTCAAACCAAGAAGTACATCAGCTGTTGTGTGTTAAACCTTTATGACATGTTGTGCACTAGATGAAGCACACTTCTCAGATCATGAGTCCAGATCACTGCTCTTGGCTGCTGGCTGATCTCGAGCTGTTGTACTGTTGATAAACAGGAGAATTGCCCAAGGGTTGGGAGATGGCCGTCACCCCTCAGGGAGAAACTTACTTCATTGACCACAAAAGCCAAAACACCTCGTGGCTGGACCCCCGCGTGCAGGGTGAGTAATGCCTTGTGTAGAGCTGTCTGGAGTCAAGAATCAGCCCCGCCCTGCCCCACCCCACCTCACCCCGCACAGACACACACCCCAATCCTATAGTTCACATGTGTGATCTCAAACAACATCTGAAATAATCTCCAGATGATGATCATTATCTTAAAGGTCTTTAAATTAAATCATTAAAACATGAAGCGCTACAAAATAATTTCCGTTGTGTCAAGGACTAACAACAAAACCTCATCTGACTGTAAGTTTGTACCTTTCTGGCAAATCAGAGCATTGCAATTATTGGTCGAGTGAAGCATGTGACATGTTACTCTAGCTTCTCCCACACCAACTTTTTCCGTTTTTACATATAAATAGTATAAATATGATCTATCAAACAAGTACACAAAGTGAGCTGATTTAACTTAAGAAGGTACGTCGGTAACACATCACTAAAGGCATAATTTAGGGCTGAAGGATTTGTATACTTTGCACTGTATGTTATGGTAAATTTGATTTTGTACATTGTTTTGGTCAAACATGCACCCAACAGACAGACAATGTAATTCATTTTATTAGTTTTATGTCCTAATACTTGCTGTCTTACAACACAACTCCGTGTTTATGTTTCATACTTCACAGACAGAATACAACTAAAGCACGCCCATCAACTTGAAATGGGTACTCGACCAAACCAAATCATATCAGAAAAAAGTCTGCACACCAATGCTCCAAAAATAGTTTTTTTTAATGGACTTTCACAAAATGTGTTACGCTTTGAGCACACAGTCTGTGTGAAAGTTTTGATTTATTTGGTATTTTTAGTGTGTGTGGGAGGAGCCTGATGTCAGAATGTGGAATTAAATTAAATTTTATTTATATAGCGCTTTTCAAAATGTGCATTGTTCCAAAGCAGCTTCACAGGAGAAAATAAGTCAAACAGAAAAACACAGAAAAGGTTTAAACACAGCGCATGGTGTTTATAGAACAAGCAAGATCATTCTAGTAAATAATATCTAATAAATGCAGTCTCCCGGTGAGCAAGCCAACACTGTCCCGTGGCGAGGAACCCAAACTCCAATGATAAATAAATGGAGAAAAACCTTGGGAGAAACCAGTCTCAGCCGGGAGGGCCAGGAAGGTCCCGGGATTCACTTTGACTGGCTAACCAATGTCTAAACATTCCAGGAGAAACACCCCTCGCTCAGACTGCCTTTCGCATTCATCTGCTTGCTAGTGGCACGGAGTGCGCCATAGCAGCATAAGACATCAATTTTTCTTTCTGACTTGTCACAGCTGCACTCAGTGACTTTGATTAAAAGTTACTCAGTAAATGTTTATGAAAAATAGGTAAAGCTTATTAGTTGTGATTTAGGAAATTTCATTTGTTGAAACTGTTTAGGTCTAATTTTGTCTTGTTTTGTGATCGATATCAGACAACAGAGGAATTGTCACGGAACGGTTTGGCAGAACCCAGTCGCAGACAGGAGAGTACAATTTTTTTATTTATTTAACAAAAACACAAAACAAAACCCACGAGGGGGAAAACAGGAAAAGAATACTCGCTAAAACAAAACAAACACTTCCCACGTGGGGGAATAAAAATATAACAAACACCATAACAAAAAGGTAGAAACAGGGCTAGACTAGGGAAACAGATAAACATGAACAACTCGAGACTTACTATATGAACGACACGAAGGGGTTGACATGTAGTATACACGACAACAAACCGGCAAATGACAGAGAACAAAGGTGCATTATATGTGGGAAGACTAACGAAGGGTAATTACATACGGGAGGTGACGGGCAGGTGACTGGGATTAACACTCAAAATAAGATTATGGGAGACAGGAAGGCAGGTCTGAGAGACAAGACAGGATGACACGCAGCGAAAGTGACAACAAAGCCACGTGTCTCCACACAAAACGCAACATAAACCCGCAAGACGTGGTTCTGTCACGACTCCATCTAGTGAGCATGAGAACTCGTAACACGAAGGACAGAGTCCTGACAGGAATGTTATAAGCAGGGAAAATAGTAATGGCATAATGTAACTGAGTGCAGCTATAACTTCAAACTGCTGTCATGTGATGTAAATTTAGCGTTAAATATATGTATTGTAAATTTAGCATTAATGTGACAAGTAGTCCGTCTTTTCTCTATTTAGGGATGGGCATATGACGTTCGTATGGGCCTGGCGTAATCTCTCCTACCTCGGGATGGGCAGAGTGATGTAAAGATGGAGTTCATGTACAGTATTACAGTAGTTTCAGACCATTTAACTGAGCAGTAGAGATGTTCGATTCCAGGTTTTTTGGAGTCGACTCCAATTCTCGACTCTCACTTTTGGAGTCAAATGAATTGACACTTCGACTCCATTTACTGTCATTCAAAACAGGGTCAGGAACTTCACAAGTTTGGGAACTTTTGACTCGCAACCAAATGGAATCTCCAAAGTCACTAGCAAATATACATGCATTTGTGCAGTGAGAACACCATCACAGAGAGTTTTTTGTGCTGCCAGTTAAACCTTTCTGGTCCTAAATCGATGTGGTTTTCCAAGCACGCGCAGCGCAAGGACATGACGGCCCATGTCTAACCGTATAGACTTATGGTAAAGCGTTTCCTTTATTATTTTTGTAATTTTTAGATTGCATCGATTTTGCAGAGCAGAGTAACACAAATTAAGTTTTGTACTTAAGACACCGCGTTTTATTGTTATGTATTAACTCAACTCAACTTTATTTATAAAGCGCTTTTACAATTTTCATTGTTACAAAGCAGCTGTACATGAGACATATTGACTATAAGCAAAATAATTAAAGTTGTACCTGCAAAAACAAGAAAAGGTTGAAAACACAGAAGACAGACATACCCACATACAAAACACTCCACACACACAATATGCACACGTACTAACACACATAGACATAGAGACACACACACACACGGATGGCACGCACACACACACAACACACACACACACACACACACACACACACACACACACACACACACACACACACACACGTACGTACACAGACAAGTACGCACACACACACACACACACGCACACACGCTCAGTGAGAGCACACATTTAGGATAAAGGAGAGAGAAGCACAGGTCAAATATAACAGACTATAAATTCCTATATGCAATATTAATTAAGTAAAACTTTAAAATTCTAAAGCAGCCCCCCCGGTCAGGCAGATAGTGCAAAAACAGTATGCAAACGGTGGCGAGGAACCCAAAACTCTAATCGAGAAAAAAAACCTCAGGAGAACCCAGGCCCAACCAGGGGATTCCAGTTCCCCTCTGGCAAAAGCTGCTGCCTCTGCACAAGCTCCAGAGAACTTGCACAACAAGGCTAAATAAAATAAATAAACTTAATAATAAAATAAATTATAGTTTAAGATTATCATTAATAATCTAATAGCATTTGAAATTTTGTGGTGAAGACATGTCAAGAGACCGCGTCCTTCTTTATCCAGCTCTATCATCTCAGCTCTTGTCAGGTCCCCACTTCCCATTCTCCGCTCTACCATCAGGTCAGGCCATGAACTGCATCCTGCTCGCTGTGGTAACCTTGGAACAATGAGACAAGACTGGCTGAGAGTAGAGTACTGTTCTGTACTCTTTGATGCAACAAGTACATCAGTTGTGTTTTTGGTTCCGGTTGATCTAACTAATGCAGCCTAAACCCTCTGAAGATTTATATTATGGAAGAGTAGTGTATGCAAGATTAAAAAGATGCGTCTTTAGTCTAGATTTAAACTGACAGAGTGTGTCTGCCTCCCGGACAGTGCAGGGAAGACTATTCCAAAGTTTAGGCGCTAGATAGGAAAAGGATCTACCACCTGCACTTGATTTTGAAATTCTAGGTATTACCAACTGACAGGACGCCTGAGAGCGTAATGCACGTGAAGGACTGTAATACAAAAGGAGTTCATTCAAGTACTGAGGAGCTAAACCATGTAGGCTTTATAGGTAATAAGCAAGATTTTAAAGTTAACGCGATGCTTTATAGGTAACCAGTGCAAGGTTGACAGAACCGGGCTAATATGTTCATACTTTTTTGTACGTGTAAGAACTCGAGCTGCCGCGTTTTGGACCAATTGGAGTTTTTGTAATAAGCCTGCAGGGCAACCACCTAACAGTGCATTACAGTAGTCTAGTCTTGATGTCATGAATGCATGAATTAACTTCTCTGCATCTGACATTGACAGCATATGACGTAGTTTAGATATATTCTTAAAATGGAAAAACGCAATTTTACAGGTGTTGGCGACGTGGCTCTCAAATGACAGATTACTATCGAATAGAACGCCAAGATTCTTTGCTGACGACGAGGGTTTTATGGAACATCCGTCAATAGTTAAACAGTATTCTTGGTTGTTACTTATAGCAGTTTTCGGTCCAATAAGTAACACTTCCGTTTTGTCCGAGTTCAGTAATAAAAAGTTGTTACTCATCCAGTTTTTTATATCGACTATGCATTCCATTATTCGATGGAACTGCTGTGTTTCATGAGGCTTCGAGGAAATATAAAGTTGAGTATCATCAGCATAACAGTGAAAGCTAACTCCGTGTCGCTTTATTATATCTCCTAGAGGTAGCATGTATAATGCGAAGAGCAGAGGCCCTAAGACTGAGCCCTGTGGTACACCGTACTGGACTTGCGATTTGCGTGACACCTCATTGTTTATTGCTACAAATTGAAAACGGTCGGATAAATAAGATTTAAATAAGATTACTGAATTTACGATTAGCCTTAGCCAGCACATTTAAATTTGACTTGATGTCAGGCGCTCTGGCTCCCGGTAAACATTGGACTATGGTGGCTGGGCCTCTATGTTAACGTTCCGAACAATAGAATCACCGATAACTAGGGCACTTTCAGCAGGTTTCTCAGTCGGTGCGTCACTGAGCGGGGCAAACCTGTTCGAGACTGTAATGGAAGGTCGAGTGATGTTTTGTCCTGCGACTACGCCGTCTCACAGTCACGAAGTTTCCCAGCTGCGGGGGATTTTCAACCGGAACCGAGCTGTGTGCGCTAATGTTGCTCGCATCCAAAGTGTTTTCTATCGTCGTTAAACTCTTACTATCCTCAGATAAAGATTGGATGCGAGACTCTAATTCTAAGATCTTCTCTGTCAGCCTAACTATTTCCCTGCATTTATCGCATATAAAGCCCTCGCAGCTGACAGAGAAGGCTAAGCTAAACATATGACATGAGGTGCAAGTAACAATAATAGGAATAGAAGCCATAACTCACCGGATTTGAAGTGCAATTCCAACTTACCAAGGTTGCTCGATGGATCGTAGTATACTCGCTTAAAAAGAGAAACAGTTAGCACACAAGACAAACCAGAGGCAAGATGATATTCCACAGTGTGAACAGAAAGCAAGCTAACACACTATTGCTATGCTAACGGCGTTAAGTTAACTATCACTTTTGGTTTAGACTCTTCCAAGTAAATAACAGGAACAGGGTTATTGAGATATCAGGATAAGTTAGCAAATAAAAATAAAATAAAATAAAAGCTTGAAGAGGGACAGACGAAATATAGGAGAGTTTTTATTAAAAATGTGAGAAATCATAGGATTGAAGGTGAAGAATGAGCGGTAAATATCTCGTGCCCTTTTGTGAGAGTACCAGTAGGCGTCGCTCATGCTCTGATTACCGCAGTGTTGTAGTCGGATGTAAACGTGTACAGTCAGAGAGTGAAGGTATGACTTTAAACATGATTGTTTTTTAAATGTTTTTCGTTGCTTTGCGCAATCGCAAAGACAATTTAATCGATGTGAGTCAATGACAACTTTAAAAATTACAGAGTCTAAAAGGGGTCGATGAGAGTCGAATCCGACTTTAGGGGCATTAAGAGTCGAGGAATCGATTCTTTTGGAGTCGACTCCCCCAGTTTCACTCCCACTAAAAATACAAGTGAATTAGCAAACAATATGACATGTATTTTTCCATTTAAACACGTGTCTCTTTTGTCTTGTTTATGATATGATGCTCAACGATGTGAGTTTTTATAAGGCGATATTTACATCATAAGAAGAGAAAGTAAATCACATGAATACATTTATAATTGTGATGTGGAGGCATCTCAAGATCAAATATGACTCGAGTCTATTGTCCTGTTATAAAAACAAGACTTGTAGTGTGATATAAGAGCTGTTATGACGTGTTATTGTACACAGGATGCACGGTTTAATGCCTGTTCCTGTCCTCTTGTGTTTTCTGCTGACCCCGGTGGACAGATGATGGGGTTTCATGGAAATCAATGACACAAGAAGCTTATTGTTGGTGGGGCTTTAGCAACTATCTCTTTCGCGTGTGCGTCATGAATGCTCCACCCTGTTGTCGTGACTTGCGTGCTCTCTCGTTGTTCGGCTCACATGTGTTTTTTATCATGATGGTTGTTGTGACAGTCTGATATCAGGGGGGCTGTAAAGCTTTGGCAGTTCACATCTGGTGATGTACTGCAGATGTCTAAACACAATCTAACCAAGAGCGCAGCACACTTTTCATTTGAACTCTGAGCTGTGGTAAAGTGAACAGGCAACAGGTGAATCTCAGGACACCTTATTGTAACAAAACAATAAGATTGTATTGTATGCAAGAAAAGAGTATTTTTAACTAGAACGCGTGAGTGGTGCTTGCCTTGGCAAAACTCAAGCCACAACGTTACAATTATTCTAACATGTTTTAGCATGATGTTTTAGCACGAATCCTAGCATGTTTTGTCTATAACTTGTTTTACTAGGGGTGGGGGAAAAAATCGATCAAACTAACTATCATGACACTTTTAAAGGTGCCATGAATTAAAACCACAATTTTAACCCGAGCTTTTGTTATATAAGAGGGAATCGTATTCACGCGAACATCATTTAAGTGTCAGAACTGTTATTGACACCAGGCCTAGCGAACGGCAGGTTCTGGAATGCACCTATCATTGATAGGTTGAACACCGCCTCCACAGAAAGAATATCAACGACTACTTCTCTAGCCCCGCCCACTGGTTCACGCATGACAGAACTGAAGTAACACAAACGGAACCAGATAGAGCGAGCAAGCAATAAACAAACATGCAGTTAAAGATAGCTAAATATTGTGCCATCCCTGGTTGTGTAAGAACACAGTCGCTGCATAACCTTCCTTCGGATTCCGATATTAGGAATGCGTGGTTAAAGTTTATTTTTAAAGACGTTCCAGCTCACGTGGGAAAAACATGGAGCTCATTTCATTTTGAATTTTTCAAGGCACAGAACGACGCTGAATTTGCAGAGAGACTAAAATTAAAAAGCAGTGCTGTGCCGTCAATCCAATAGGAATGTCGCAGCAATCTAAGTGAGTAAAACATTTTGTACCATGCATCACTATTGCTTTGTTAGAGATCGCTTGATATGCCCACGGGATTAAGTTAGTATTACCTGCGGACCTGTAACGTTAGGCATTTGTAATAATTGCAGAGGTTGTCTGTGATCTTAATCCCTTGCGAATCGGGATCTCTGTGATTTGGCATCATATCCATAAATTACCGGGAGTCTCCCGTTTGTTTATTTATCATGGAAACTCTCGTAACATTTGAGACCCGCGATCGCGGTGATCTTCTGTCCGGTTTGCGATCACGGGTCTCAAATGCTGACAGGTACGGTCATATATCATTAAACACGATACAACTATAGGCTATACAAACTATACGCAAAGCCTTGCAATTACATCCGGGAAATAAATCAGTAAATTTGAGTAAAATCATCCCGTGCGAATGTGTCACATGAAATACTGATGTGGGGAGGTAATTTATAAATCACACGAGGTCCCCAGATAATGCTAATCTCATGCGAATGGTGCTAATGTGTAACCTAACGTTACGTCTCTAACCAAATTCACAGAAGGCTCCAACTAAGTTTACTACGCAAACTGCTATCCAATCATAGCAGTGGGCGTTTACTTCCAAGTCTTCATGGAGGAACGCCCATTCAAACCGATCGTTTGTAGAGCCGGCCTCAAAACCCAGGTAGAAAATAGCCTATTACTTATTGATTTTTATGTTTTTGAATGTAAAAACCACGCAAATGTCAAAAGTAGACCTCATACTACAGTATAAAACAATAAACAAGCCCAGTTCATCACACTTTTAAAAACGATTTTAGAACCGATTGTTTTTTCCCAGAATCGATTTATATTTAATTATTTTACTTTTCCTATGAGGTGGTGGAGAGAAGTTACTCGTTTATTCCAGCAGAGGGCGAAATGTATTAGATCCGTTTTAAGCTGGCACGAAAAAGCAAAACCATGGCGCAAGCAGAGGATCAACCCTCTTCCAGAATTCCATTTTTCTTAATGGTCACACAAGCGCAAAACTGACGAACATGTATTCAAACTTTAATGCGCAGAAAGGTTGTATTGCTCAAGCAAAACTTCTGTCCCAAATGACATACTTTACACTTAAACTCCACGTGGTGACTTGACACGTCTTCACTACAAAATTTCAAATGCTATTAGATTATTAATGATAATCTTAAATCTATAATTTACCTTATTAGTAAGTTTATTTATTTTTATTTAGCCTTATTGTGCAAGCACTGTCGAGCTTGTGCAGAGGCAGTAGCTTTTGCCTGAGGGGAATTGGAATCCCCTTGTTGGGCCTGGGTTCTCCTGAGTTTTTTTTCTCGATTAGAGTTTTGGGTTCCTCGCCACCGTTTGCATACTGTTTTGCACTATTTGCCTGGCTGGGGGGGCTACTTTAGAATTTTTAAGTTTTACTTAATTAATATTGCATATAGGAATTTATAGTCTGTTATATTTGACCTGTGCTTCTCTCTCCTTTATCTTAAATGTGTGCTCTCACTGTGTGTGCGTGCGTGCGTGCGTGTGTGCGTGTGTGCGTGCGTGCGTGCGTGCGTGCGTGTGCGTGTGCATGTGCGTGTGTGTGTGTGGGAAGGGTAAACCCTGTGGTATGGGGACAAAATGTCCCCCCAAAGATGGCAATATCCAAAATCCTTGTCTTTGTGGGGACATTTTTTTGTCCCCATGAGGAAACAAGCTTATAAATCATACAGAATTAACTTTTGTGAAAATCTAAAAGAGCAGACAGTTGTGTGTGACTTTTAGGTTTAGGGGGTGGGTTAGGGGTAGGGAATATGATATACAGTTTGTACAGTATAAAACCATTGCGTCTATGGAATGTCCCCATAGAACATGGAAACCCAACATGCGTGTGTGTGTGTGCGTACGCGTGTCTGTGTGTGCTTGTCAGTGTGTGTGTGTGTGTGCATGTCTGTTCATGTTTGTATATCCCGGTGGGGACCTAAACCTGAATACACACCAACACATGGGGACTCGTGTCACCGTGGGGACCAAAATTGAGGTCCCCATTGGCAAAAAAGCTAATAAATTGTACAGAACAATATTTTTTAAAAATCTAAAAATGCAAAAAGTGTTCTATGATCTTTAGGTTTAGGGATAGGGTTAGGGGTAGGGGATAGAATATACAGTTTGTACAGTATAAAACCATTGCGTCTATGGACTGTCCCCATGGGGATAGTCAACCAAAGCTTGTGTGTGTGTGTGTGTGTGTGTGTGTGTGTGTGTGTGTGTGTGTGTGTGTGTGTGTGTGTGTGTGTGTGTGTGTGTGCGTGTGCGCGTCCGTGTGTCTGCGCGTCCGTGTGTGTGTCTATGTCTATGTGTGTTAGTACGTGTGCATATTGTGTGTGTGGAGTGTTTTGTATGTGGGTATGTCTGTCTTCTGTGTTTTCACCTTTTTCTTGTTTTTACAGGTATAACTTTAATTGTTTTGCTTATAGTCAATATGTCTCATGTACAGCTGCTTTGTAACAATGAAAATTGTAAAAAGCGCTATGTAAATAAAGTTGAGTGAGATGAGTTGAGTTAAACTATGCTCTATACACTCTACCATCTAGTGTATGAATTTAAGAAGGGTAGTTTTGTCCCAAATGGAATACTTTAATGGATTTATACTAACTGGAAGTGTCCACGGTTCCACACTTCATTATTTCTGTGGAATGAGTGCATCATCCAGGTACTTAAAGTGCACTTCTTTTTTGAGAACTTTCAATGTGAAAAGTAGCACTACTCACACTATTTATACTACAAAATGGCGTAGAATATTGCATAAGTGCGCGATTTGGGACGCACCTAATGTATTCCACATCTCAGACAGCTCAAAATACTGTACTGAGTTCTCTTTCACGTCATCTTACTCCTAAACATACATATCTACACAAAATTATGTCCAAATGCCCATATTATTGCCCGTATATAGCCATATATTATAATGCATCCTTGTGAAAATACTGTAGTCTGTTATGTGAACAAAACAGTTTGAGAACAGATTGGTTGAGGCAGTGTTGTTTACAGTTTTCAGGAAATAAGCCACAAATGGTTTGGCGATGCACATTTCCTCCCAACTCTTATAAAATATCTGTCTAAAGATTGATGTGATTTATAAATAATTGTTGTATTTGTCGTTCTGCCTTTATACTGACTTTGTACTGTAATGCAAATCTAATGTGAACCCCCATTGTGAATAACAAAAATGACACAAACATCTGGACATTGTAATGAGAATGAGATGTTTTTCATTACATGAAGTTGGGATGAAAATATGTTATGAATTAACATCACAATGCAGAGATCACACTGGTCCTAAAAATGGGCTTGTCTTCATGTTTTCTTTACTGCAGTGTAATATCTTTGTGATTTTGGGCCGTGTGTGTTGGACTAAAGTTAATGCTGATTATAATAAAGGACAACGTTAGGTCCCTTCATCTCACCATAAAAGGCAGTGTTTGTTTCTCTTCATCTCACGCTTGCCAAATCCTCCTCCTCATCCATAAAACTTATCTTTGAAGATCTTTGCAAATCTTAAATAAAGCAGAGCGCTGCAGTGAAGTTTCAAATGTAGGCTAGAGTTTAATGCAGTAAATACACATGCCTGTTGGAGTTATGTGTGTTTTACTCCAGTGGTTCATTTGAACAAGTTGAGAATCATTTGAAGAATGACTAACAGGGAAACTGGTGAAGTGTTGGTTCGGTTTTTTTATTAAGCCATTTCTTGTGTGTTTTGTTACACAGAAATGCATTTACACTAGAACTATGATACACACAAGGGACATGTTTCAGCATGATACTTGGTTTTGATACACACATGCACGATCTGAATAGTGTGAATTGTTGGGCAGAGATGTGCTATTACTTTTCCAAAGCAATGAATACTGAACATTGAATTTATAGGGGTGAGAAACGCTGAAGCAGTGGGGAATAAAGACCCGAGCATGATGCTGTTGAATGTTTGTTTGTTGGCTGACATTTTAAATTGACAATTTAAAAATGTACATCTGTCTGTCCATGATTCTGCCTAGTTTCGTGTAGTCATACTTTTTTAAATAGCCATTCCTTCCCTTACAGAAAGGACACGTGTTTTTTGCATCTGATCACATGTGCAAAAAACATGTGAAATGTGAATTTTTTTTGTGAATCCCATATGAATTCCCATGTGAAACACATAGGATAACATGTAAAAACCCCACGGGATGACATGTGCAACATGTGGTGACATACGGAGAACATGATCACATGTCGCCCATGTCATCCCATGGGTTTCAAATGGGAATTCACATGGGATTCACACCAAAATGTTCCAAAAACACACATTTCACACGTGATCACATATGTGAATTTCGTGTGTTTTTTCAGTAAGGGATAAGCAAATAGAATCAGAATCAGAAGAGCTTTATTGCCAAGTGTGCTTGCACACACAAGGAATTTTTCTTTGGTGTTGGAAGCTTCTAGTACAGACATTCAACACAATGACAATACAATATAATAAGATTTACACTCTTTAGTTAAATAGTGTTTAGTTTAGTAACTAAATAGTGTTTAGTTACTAGAGTGTAAAATAAACCTTAATATATGTATATGTGTGTGTGTGTGTGTGTGTGTGTGTGTGTGTGCGTGTGTGTGTGTGTGTGTGTGTGTGTGTTTTAATGATTTCATGAAATACAAACTTGAATGAATTGGACTCTCAGAAATGACTTTCCAGAAGCACTCGTAAAACACTATGCGTCCTGCTTGCAAGATCAAGAAAGATTTTTTCTGTGCAATGGTCCCACCCTTACGTCCACTCAGACTCTCTCTGACTGTGATGTAAAGCGTGTTCATTGTGTGTTTTCTCGCAGTGCTGAACCAGCAGGCGCATCAGCAGCACCTGCAGCAGCCCCAGCATCAGCCCCAGCATCAGCACCAGCAGCCGCCGCCACAGCAGCAGAGCTCACAGTCTGCTATGATGAACATGAGCGCCCAGCAGCACCAGCAGAAGATGAGACTGCAGCGCATCCAGATTGAGCGAGAGCGCATTCAGAGGAGACAAGAGGAGCTCATACGACAGGTGAGTGTCAAACACACACACACAGCTAATAATGTTACCAAACAAAATGTCTAAAATACTTCCAACATAAGTCGCCAAACAGGTCGTTATGCCCCAAACTTATGCTGTTGTTTGCCATTTTGTTCATGTCAACTGGTCAAGATGCAAAAACAAACAGGAATCATATCAAAACAACTTCAAAACATCCTTAAACTCACCGCACTCAATGCAGCTAACCCAAGATAATAATGGTTTGTGGATCTGAAGACTTCTATAACGATTTTTGAAGAGATTTGAGATTTTTCGCATCATTTTTTAATAGAGTTTACAATCTCATCATTTTATTTAGGTTGGCTGTATATAATAATCTCTAATTTACCTTTATTATGTTGAAGAAAATGGTCAGTAGTTTGAGACACTACCCCTACGGCACTGTAGGGACAGATTTTTTTCCATCTATCATCACTATCTGTCTCATCGTTGTGTTTGTGTTTACCTTTGTGCAAATTAGCTGTATTCATGCACGTTATTGAACTGCGTGTTATGCATTCTCTTCCCCATTTCACAATCTGCTCTCCCACCTTATCACAGTTGACCCCACCCCCCCCCCCCCCGTGTGAAAATGTAATGTTGAAACTGGGGTTTCATAAAACTTTAAGGATGGTGGCAAACAGAACCTAATGTGCGCATGTATGCTGAAAATACGTTTGGCCCTAAAATAGAACCTTGAGTAAATCACTTTAAGAGGCCCCATATTGTCCCCTCATTAGAGATAACAAAGATTCAAGTAAAGCTCTGACATTTAATGGGAGCACATCTGGATTTGTTGCATCAGCCTAACCTAACAAGACTGTTGTTGTTTAGAAACCTTAATGTGTTGGCCATTGATGTTATTTCTACCCTCTCTGGATATACTTGGAAAGGGGCCGGATTGCGCAACATTACAAAAAAAACTCGGAAGTGATATGTGTGTCTCCTAGTGTGAAATCATTCAGGTCCACAAAGTTTTTAATCCAAACAGATATTTCCTTCTTTCCCACTTTATGCCAGTACCAAACCTTAAACACACTCACCAGTTTGAGGAGTGTTAGCCGTTAACATGAACAGCAAAGAAAGAATGTTTCTTGTTGCCTCAAGTCCTGCCACGAGTAAAATAAAGTGACTCTTTAATAGTATATTAAACAGCGACGCCCCCTAGTGATGTTGAAGTGTGTGTTTAGGCCATTAATCAAAGCTCAGGTTTATAAAAATGATTTAAAAGAGGGTCATCGTCCTTCTGTACCTTCAGTTTCAGAAAAACACAAGCAGGACAGTTTACTAAAGCAGGCGGACCTCACACAGTGTGTGTTTATATGGAACATTTCTGACTCTCCTCTGACTCGAGTAACTTGTGTTTTATGTCGCTTGCATGTGTTTGTAGAGGCCATGGTTGAAAAAAACACCCATTATAAAAGCGTTGACTCGGTTTCTGGTACTGAAAGTTTTCCACAGTGAATTATTGCAGCTGTTTTTGTGAACACACTCCACCCTGAAACATGTGCCAAGAGACACTGATCTATATTCAGACCTGATCCCCGATTCAGACTGCCAAAATATCTGTGTTGAAAGTTACCAATTCTCAGAGGTTACAATGGAGATTTTCGAAACCACAGATTGTCATATTACTTATGCAAAATGAAACATGTAATAATAGAAGAAATCCACTTTTACCATTTATTTAAATTTTATCAATGCATGAATTACCTGGGCCCTCCCCTTCAAAGTAACAAAAACAAAGCAATAAAATAAAATAAAACCGAAGCAAACTCACAATAAGACCAGGAAAATGCATTAAAGTAATTTTATTACATGATGACGATTTGAGCTCTCTTGTGAATGTGGTCAGGTTACAGTGTTTGTCTTTATTTCTCCAGGAGGTGGCGCTCCGACAGCTGCCAATGGACTCTGAAAATATGGCACCTGTGGCACCTTCCATCAGCTCTCCGGCCATGACGCAGGGCAACATGCCTACCAACAGCTCTGATCCCTTCCTCAACAGGCAAGTATCCTCATTACCAGCACACTCCATGCATTCAGATTCTGCTTCACCAAGTGTGAAGCTAAAAACGTGTGTGTGTGTTCACAGTGGGCCGTACCACTCACGAGAGCAGAGCACGGACAGCGGCCTCGGTCTCGGCTGTTACAGCATCCCCACCACCCCTGAGGACTTTCTGAACATAGAGGACATGGACACAGGTACGGCAGAGAATATGACGTCACCATACCGCTAACATATCCGCATGTCTTGTCAAGGTTTGAGTTTTAACCTGTTGTCTTCTCTCCGCAGGTGACAACATGGTGCCGGTCAGTATGAATGTTCCCCAGCAGAGCCGTTTCCCAGATTTTCTGGACTCCATGCCCGGCACCAATGTGGACCTGGGCACCTTGGAAGGTGCCGACCTCATGCCCATCCTGAATGATGTGGAGTCGGTCCTGAACAAGAGCGAGCCATTTCTGACCTGGCTCTAGAATCGCAATCAAAGAGACTTTGAACATATATAGAAAATGATTTAAACAATCTGCTTCTTCTATTAGTGTCACTTTTGTAAGCATCAGTTTGTGATGCTGAGTCATAGAACAAAACTTACCAAAGTGTTTAGCCTGCGATTAAATAATCACGCTTCAATGAAAGCCGCAGTGGAGCAAGACTCGTGTGGTTTTCTGTACTGACATAGGATAGATTGATTCTGATTTTGTCTAGGGATGCCTCAATACTCAATATAATATTGAACCGTTCGGTACGACCTCCACGGTTCAATACGTGTAAATGAATTGCGGTTTTCCGGTTTTGCGTTAAATTATTTGCGTGCGCTCAATTACACTCTGAACTGGCTCTGTCTGTGTTTATCTGTATCTAATAGCGAGTGGTGGTCGGGCGGTAAAGCGAGGCTGCCTGCAACACGAGAAGCAATGTGCTGTTGACAGACTTGGGCTGGCTTTATTGTATGCCCGTTGTACTAAAGTGATAATCTCCGAATTTGTCACATCAAGAATGTATTTTTACACTGCATACGAAAGCAGCACGTTCGCCTTGCTCTCACCAAGCACATGCAGAAAGAGTGTCTACGGCACCATGCCAAAGTCCATTTAATGAAAGTCACTCGGCAGCCTTTCGGACAGCTATTTACGTCACAGCAAGAGCGCCTCCAGGCAGCTATTTAGCATTGCATTTCTTCCAATTTATTGCAATCGCAGTGGCGCACCTTGTTAATATATTATCTTTGGCCTTTCCCATTGAGCGCTAGTGTTTGCACCGCACGTTTACTTCCATTACAGCAATTGCAATTTTTGCATTACGTTATTTTAAATACTCTGATGTGCAAAACCTCTTCAAGAAGCTAATTTTACTGGCATGTTGATGAACAGTAAATCAAAAACTGCTGTGAGCGAGGAATTTGTACAAGTTGATTTTTGCTTAAAGATAATAAAATAAGTTAAATAAAGAAAATTTCTTTAAAATAGTTTTTTTTCTTAACTTTTTACTGTGCCTGTCACATAAGCATAGAACAATGAAAAAACACTTTAATGTGCCAAGCCATCAAAACCGAACCGAAAACCGTGGGTGAAAAACCGAGGTTCGTATTGAACCGTGGGTGAGCTGTATTGTTGCATCCCTAGTTTTGTCACAGGTAAAGCGGCAACCAAACAATCTCTCTGATCATGCTGAAAAAGACTTTTCAATGTGTTAGTAAATGTTAGACAGAGAGTCGAGCATTTACAGCGTGAATCTCATGAAACCTGTCAGGAACAGAAAAAAAAACAGAGACAAGAAATTATATGATATGATATTTTTCATCATGGCATTATAACTACAATTTAGCACATATCCACCCTAAAAAACTCATTACCAGAATGCGATAATGTTTTACATTAAACATAATATTTAAACATAACAGTGGTATTTTGTTGATTTGAACGTGTAGTACAGTTCATTTACAGTACAAAATACTGTAATTTAATTTAATCAATGACTTGGGCTGAAAATGAGTTGAATTTGATATAAAAAATAATGGTTTTGTGTTATTTGAATTTTAGCTCAAAATGTGACGACACATTTTTATGAGATTCACCCTGCGGAGATGATTTAATACATGATTCAGTACCAAATCAATAGCAGCTGTGTACATATAAAACAAATGACATTATAACTTTATATCCAGCACTGAAATATTTCAGTTTTGTTTTAGATGTTTGTATTCACATTTATTCCAGTTTAGTTGTTGTGTCAAGCGAGCTTATGATGCTACAGTTTGCATTTGTAGACAAACGTTTTATATCATGTATGTTTTTTTATGTACTGCTACAGTATTCTTGTTTTGTATACTGTAAAATACCACCTCTTGACATCTGGTGCATTTAATTAGTTTGCAGTTTAGTATTTATCAAGAGCTATGAACTTTTTAAAAAATAGTTTTTAGATTTTTCATATCTGTATATTATATATTTTTTTTCATAAATTTTAAGCACTACAATACAGCAAGTCTCAGTGATACTGATCTGACAATTGAAGGTTTTAACTTAGTTGCGATGATTATCTTGAATAAAAGTCTGGTCACTAACACCATCTGACGGTCAAACATTCATCTGACAGGTGAACGATTTCCCACAAAATCTTCATAAATTAAGAACATGAGTATTTTCTGAGAGCAGAGAGAATTTTTAATTATGAAACACTCAAACTGGATTATTTTGGGGCCAACACAAGGTTTTCTTTATTTTATTAGCCCAGCTAAAATCCAGTTATACCTATATACATACATATAATTGTATTTTATTTCTACACGGGTCTAATTTTTGTAATGCATGTTTGATCTGTTTGATAATTACAGAATTGATGTGTGTATAAAAACACCTCATCGTCACTTACAGTATTTGTGTATGGTTATTTTATAGATGAATTGCATTTGAGCATTGCAGAGAGCTGCTTTGAAGGTTGGGTGAATTTTAAGAGAACAGAGACTCTAGGTCAAACTGAGCTCATGACGTCCTTTGTAAGGACTGAGCGGTGAAGTACTGGGTCAGAACAAACTGATACAAGCTTTACTTGACCTTCCTCAGAGATACACTGTTACATTGAAAAGAACAGGAGCCCACATGATGGAGCTGTGGGTTTCATCAGTGTTGGAGACATTCTGATCAATGAGAAATCAATACACAACTTCAGTTTGTGTATACGTGTGTTGTGTGGTGAGATGAAATCTGTTTATGAGACACTACACTTGGAGAGCATAAAGAGGGTTTTCATAAGATTACTGACTCTGACAACAAACAGCATAACGTGGATTTTATAACTTCTTTGAAATCTCAGAAATTGTCAGCAAAAACAGAAAAGAATAAAATTGTTTTATTAGCATGATTTTATGGCTTTAGTGTTTTACTTGCACTGACTATGTATTGCCTCTTGTATTGATGGTGGGCCAGCTATTGTAGTTGACTTTTCACACCAGCACTAATGTTTGACTGTAATATGCTCTGGTCCCCTCCCTGCTTTTTTGGGGTGATGAGACATATAGTAAATTACTATCATTGCATGTCTAACACCCCATTCACACTACCAGCGACTGGTAGAGACAGAGCGACATGATCCCATTTGTTTCAACAGTAGCTTAGTGACACGAGCAACAGTGACTGTTGGTGACAGGAAGTGGGCGTGTCTAGCAGTGCGCCAAAGTTGAGATTTGCTCAACTTTATGCAAATGATGAGTGACTTTCGGGTGCGACTACCAATAGGAGCAAAGCAGCGGAGCTCACGTCATTCGTTTCTCGTCAGTTGCTGCAGTGTTTGTTTATAACTTTTACTAGAGCAACCAAAACCTTCTAACGACGTCAAAGAGACTCACGGTACACAGCGACAGAGTTGCAGGCGGTGTGTACCCAGCTTGAGTGGTGCCCTCAGTATAACATAGGTTTTATAGATCTATATCAATAGTGAAGAGTAAATATAGTGAATGCTATAAGTAACTGGGTTGGGATCTGTCACATCTGAAGATACGTATCCCAAGGGTTTGACATTTATGATGCCCTTTACCTCAATGAGGACTGTACAGAGTACAGGCTCAGCAGCTGTTTAAATCTTTAATACAACCCTTGGGGCCTATTTTCCCGATTTATCATCGCTCTCCCAAAATGAGGGGGACCAGGTTAAATAAAGCTGAAGAAATATCTGAGTTGTTCCATTAGGTGAGGTGCCATGGTTTCACAGGCTGCTTTCATCTCATGAAAGTTGGTACCATTGTCAGACAGGAGCTCGGTATGGTATGCCTCTCCGAGCTACGAATCTGTGGAGAGACATTACAGTAGGAATGCATCTGTGTCAAAGCTATGGAGGAGATCAAGATGGAGGCAAAAAAACTCCTCATCTTTTCTCTGTATGTTGGCTGATCTTCAATGTGAATGAACAATCCCCTCCAGTGAAATAGAACAGGGGTTTGTACAGACATAAACACACTCATGATGGTCAGCCATTTTTTGAATATTTGGCTTAGCATGATATTTTTGACTGTCAATGCATGTGTATTGATGTTTCCCTTCCTAGCAGAATTCAGGATCATCTTCTTAGCTCAGCAAAGGCTCTTTTTGGTCAAGGATGCAGAAGGTATCTTGATCAGATGCTTAGTTAGAGTGTTGCAGATCAAGTACAATGGGATGTCTTGCATCTAAATCCATATGCTTAGCATGCTGTAGTCTCCCTCCAACCCTAAAAGTCCAAGGGTAATGGTCTTAAACTCCTCCCAGAAGTCCCAAACTTTTGCGAGCAGTCCACGACTCCACCGGGCTAAGTGGGTCATGGAAAGGGGTTCGGGGACGGTGCGCGGCGAAGACCCCAGTTTTTTCGGGGGTCCGATGCCGGGGTCAACCGAAGGGGAGTCCGCTCGAAGCCGACCGAGGGCGAAAGTTCGCTCCTGCGCTCGAGGGGGTCCGAGCGGGAGGCGCGCCAAGCGAAGAGCCCCCAAGCTGCGCTTCGGCGTTCGGCCACAGTGTGGCGCAATGCCCGTCCAGGGCTAGCTTAAAGCCACTGGGGATTTTTCCATTCGCGTAGTCCCGGGGTGGGCCTTTGGCGCTTCCCCCGGGAGACCACGAACACGATATTCCTCCCACTACCACACTATCCGTGGCCGGTGGTCGCGGGACCCCAACACCTCGCACGGATTGGTCCCTCTGCGCCGGGCGACGGCCCCGGACACGCCCCCTGTACCACCAAAGCACTATCGGTCCACTAACCAACTATATTTGCCAAAGTGGTCACACGATCCCCGGGGGTCGCCCCGCCCCCCCCCCCCGTACCACCTAAGCACTATTTGACCACTTACCAACTACTTTTGCCAAAGTGGTCACACGACCCCGGGGGTCGCCCCGCCCCCCCCTTACCACCAAAGCACTATTTGACCACTTACCAACTACTTTTTTCAGATTGTAACTTTAAAATCGTTTATATGCATTAATGACCCCGTCAGTAAATTAGTACACTTTATTAGACATACACATGTTAGCAGCAACTCACACAATGCTCAATTATGCCTAAAAATTTGAATTTCCACCAACCTACTAAGTTTTTCCCATTCCTATAAACTATAGTGGTCATTTCCACCAACCTACTACGTTTTTCCCATTCCTATAAACTATATGTGGTCATTTCCACCAACCTACTACGTTTTTCCCATTCCTATAAACTATATGTGGTCATTTCCACCCGCAGTTTACACGTATTAATTTGGTGGACACATTGCTCATTCACAAACTATACATTTAAATTAAATTATATGATTCAACGACCTCGTTAATCTCTTAGTACACTTTACTAGACATACATATGTTAGCAACAACTCACAGAATGCTCAATTATGCCTAAAAAATGTATTTCCAACAACTCACTACGTTTCTCCCATTCCTATAAAATGCATGTGGTCACTTCCACCTGCAGTTTATAGGAATGGGCCACGCATATCAAGTTGGTGAACAAACCCCTCATGAGAAAAACTAAGGCCTTATAATGATTTATATGCATAAACAACAACATGATTCACTTAGAACGCTTTACTAGACATACATATGTTAGCAGCAACTCACAGCATGCTCAATTATGCCCTAAAAGTGGTTGACCACCAACTTAATACATGTGGCCCCTTCCTATAAACTGCATGTGGTCACTTCCACCTGCAGTTTATAGGAATGGGCCACGCGTATCAAGTTGGTGGACAAACCCCTCATAAGAAAAACTAAGGCCTTATAATGATTTATATGCATAAACAACAACATGATTCATTTAGCACGCTTTATTAGACATACATATGTTAGCAGCAACTCACAGAATGCTCAATTATGCCCTACAAGTGGTTGACCACCAACTTAATACAAGTGGCCGATTGCTATAAACTGCATGTGGTCCTTTCCATCTGCAGTTTACAGGAATGGGCCACACGTATCAAGTTGGTGGACACACTTTAAAATCGTTTATATGCATTAACGACCCTGTTAGTCAATTAGTACACTTTATTAGACATACATGTGTTAGCAGCAGCTCACACAATTCTCTATTATGCCTAAAAATGTATTTCCACCAACTCACTACGTTTCACTTATTCTATAAACTATATGTGGTCATTTCCAACCGCAGTTTACACGTATTAATTTGGTGGACACATTGCTCATTCACAAACTATACATTTAAATTAAATTATATGATTCAACAACCTCGTTAATCTCTTAGTACACTTTATTTGACATACATATGTTGGCAACAACTCACAGAATGCTCAATTATGCCTAAAAATGTATTTCCACCAACTCACTACGTTTTTCCCATTCCTATAAACTAAATGTGGTCCTGTCCACATGCAGATTATAGGAATGGGTCACACGTATGTAGTTGGTGGTCCTTTCCACCTGCAGTTTATAGGAATGAGTCACACGTATGTAGTTGGTGGTCCTTTCCACCTGCAGTTTATAGGAACAAGTCACACGTATGTAGTTGGTGGTCCTTTCCACCTGCAGTTTATAGGAATGGGCCACACGTATGTAGTTGGTGGACACACTTTAAAATCGTTTATATGCATTAACGACCCTGTTAGTCAATTTGTACACCTTATTAGACATACATATGTTAGCAGCAGCTCACAAAATGCTCAATTATGCCTAAAAATGCATTTCCACCAACTCACTACGTTTTTCCCATTCCTATGAACTGAATATGATCACTTACACCTGCAGTTTACAGGAATAGACCACACATATTAATTTGGTGGACACATTGCTCCTTCATAAAATATACATTTAATTTAATTTATATGATTCACAACCACGTTAATCCCTGAAAACACTTAATTAGACATACATATGTTAGCAGCAACTCACATAATGCTCAATTATGCCCTAAAAGTGGTTGACCACCAACTTAATACAAGTGGCCCATTCCTATAAACTGCATGTGGTCATTTCCACCTGCAGTTTATAGGAACAGGCCACACGTATCAAGTTGGTGGACAAACCCCTCATAAGAAAAACTAAGGCCTTATAATGATTTATATGCATAAACAACAACTTGATTCACTTAGCACGCTTTATTAGACATACATGTGTTAGCAGCAGCTCACAGAATGCTCAATTATGCCTAAAAACTGTATTTCCACCAACTCACTACGTTTCTCCCATTCTTATAAACTGCATGTGGTCACTTACACCTGCAGTTGACAGGAATAGGCCACACGTATGTATTTGGTGGACATTTCCACCTGCAGTTTATAGGAATGGGACACACGTATGTAGTTGGTGGTCCATTCCACCTGCAGTTTATAGGAATGGGCCACACAAATGTAGTTGGTGGACACACTTTAAAGTCGTTTATATGCATTAATGACCCTGTTAGTCAAATTGTACACTTTATTAGACATACATATGTTAGCAGCAACTCACAGAATGCTCAATTATGCCTAAAAATGTATTTCCACCAACTCACTATGTTTCTCCCATTCCTATAAACTGCATGTGGTCACTTCCACCTGCAGTTTATAGGAATGGGCCACACGTATGAAGTTTGTGGACAAACCCCTCATTCGAAAAACTTAGGCCTTATAATGATTTATATGCATAAACAACAACATGATTCACTTAGCTGCGAAATAATCTGTATGTATACAATCGTCGTTGAGTGTCTTACGAGTTAATACGGGATTTTCACCAACTGGTGGTTGAATATACATGTGGCCGATTGCTATAAACTGCAGTTGGTCCTTTCCACCTGCAGTTTATAGGAATGGTCCACACGTATGAAGTTGGTGGACACACTTTAAAATCATTTATATGCATTAACGACCCTGTTAGTCAATTAGTAGACCTTATTAGACATACATGTGTTAGCAGCAACTCACAGAATGCTAAATTATGCCCTAAAAGTGGATGTCCTCCAACTTAATACACGTGTCCGATTGCTATAAACTGCATGTGGTCACTTCCTGTGTGCCATGTTTGTAGTCCTTTGTAGTTTTTCTTGTTCATTGGTTTCCCCAAGCGTTTCTT
Source organism: Triplophysa rosa (assembly GCF_024868665.1). Lineage (NCBI taxonomy): Eukaryota > Metazoa > Chordata > Actinopteri > Cypriniformes > Nemacheilidae > Triplophysa > Triplophysa rosa. The sequence continues at coordinate 227,650 of NC_079914.1, forward strand.
TTTTCCTTCGTCAGCCCAGTTTATTCATGTATCCGATTCAACAACAACCTTATTCAATTAGTAAAGTTTATTCCACATACATATGTTACCAACAACTCACAGAAGGCTGAATTATGCCTTAAAAGTGTTGTCCATCAACTTAATACACGTGGCCCATTCCTATAAACTGCATGTGGTCACTTCCTGTATGACTTGGCGAAAAACGGGGATAACTTCCGGTTTTGAGCCATGTTTGTTGTCCTTTGTAGTTTTCTCTTTTATTCGATTCCACAGGCGTTTATAATCAATTATATGATTCAACAACCTCGTTGATCTCTTAGTACACTCTATTAGACATACATGTGTTAGCAGCAACTCGCAGAAGACAAAATTATGCCCCAAAAATGGTTGTCCACCAACTTAATACACGTGGTCCATTACTATAAACCTCAGGTGGACGGGCAATGCAAACAGACTAGAAAATGGATTGGTCATTATTAACCAAAAAATATTGATTTGTATGTTTCAAAAAGCACACTATTCAATGAGTACACTTTATTGTACGCACATATGTTGGGATTAACTCATTCGATGCTCATTTTGACTATTAAAATAGCATTTTATATGGTCAAGGCCTCATTTTCAATCGTCATCCCTTGAAATGAATGGGTTGCAAAGTGATACATAAAAAATAATATAAAATACTTTTTGGGCACCCACGCGTTTGCCCTTTCACTATGTCGCTTGTATGATTGTGGCGCAAGTGCCTGTGAGGGTTGGGGTCTCTCGGACCCCCGGCAGCCTTTGCAAAAAAGGTCTTTGTGTGCCATACATTTTCATGGAACGCCTTCCCATATTGAACCTTTTGACCCCTAAACAAAGCCGTAAAGTCACCTGACTTTTCCGCACGACCGGCGGGCAATAGACGATCGCATGCGTCTCGGTTTCGAGGCGGTCAACCCAGCAAGGGTCTTGTCCACGACACCCATATGGAAGAACCATTCACATAAACTGCACGAGGAATTTTCTAGAAAGGTCCGAGGGGCCCCATATTCCAGATTCTGGCCCGTCGGGTGGCTCCCGATGACATACCAAGAGCACATCGCTCTAGAGGAAAAGGGAATGTTTTTTGCACCCAATAGCAAGATGAATCACACAGCCTTCTCTCTCACATACCCCTCAACAGCATC